>NW_010267233.1:0-41833 GCF_000690775.1 Eurypyga helias | reverse complement strand
ATTCCATGATTCTATGATTCCATGCCAGAGTCTTGCACAGGACAGTGTAATACTGCCCTACACTAAACTGTGGTGTTGGAAAACAACAACTGTATGTGAGGTGAGGAGAGTTGCAAAACAACTATACCTGAGACACAACGGAGCTACACTCAGTGTAGCTTCACAGGTATGGAAAGTCTCCGGGACTCTGATATTATTATAGTGAATAACCAGAGGAAGCTTTGGGGAAATACCTTGACTTTAAATTTCTTACACAACTTTTCTTTCTCCTTTTCCTTTTAGCTAGGAAAATCTGCAGCTTATGCCTCACCTCTAAAGGTCTGGCACGTTTTCCCTGGATAAACCAAACCAAAAAGGAAAGATGTCTGTAAATGTGAGAATAGATCATGGATTTGACACTTGTGTCAGTCTAACTGATGCAATTGAGATGTTATTCCACTGAAATCCTACACTAGGACTGTCAATGTCAGATAAAGAGCTCACATTACTTTCAAGTATAAGAACATAGTTCACAATAAAATACACTTTGGATTGAAAAACTGCACTTGTGTCCAGGCTCAACCACAGAGAAATCTGTTTCTTAACGCTCTATCTCTGATCTGAACGGCAGTTCTTTACACAAGTTATCCCCATTTAAGTCAACAGATTTACCACAATAAGAGAGAAGTGCCATCCCAGAGGCTTCAGTATGTTTATGTGTATAAACACAGAAAGAGACTGAATGAACATACTTTTCTTATCTCCTTCATATCCACTCACTAATGTGCAGAGGTATATAATATCTTTCAAATTCATTTTACAACCCTGGCAAACAAGGCAGCTGTCTCAATGCAGAGATGTTGAGTTCGCTGCGTGCCCGCCACACCACATGTAAAAGACAGCTGCAAAGCGTCTGCAGTCTTACGGGACGTTCAGAGCCTTTTTTTAACAATAAATATGACTCCTAACTCAAAAGCAGAAATTTACATACAAATTTATTTCCCCAAATATCCCCCTGCTTCCTAAAAGAGGAGGATACAATCATTTCGATGGATGCATTGCTGCATGCCTTATTCATAGCACGCTTTACAAAAGTGAAGTTGGAATTTAAAAGCAATCTAGATACACTTGACTATCTACAAAGATAATGAAGTATTATTTTTATTGTTAACACTGCTGGAAAAAATGAGATGTTTGGTGATGCAGACCTTCTATACAAAAAGCCTATAGCTCAGTCATGTAAAACTGGTTCAATTTAAGTAGCACTGACATAACTATTTAGCTGCTTCGATGGGTTTAGCCCTCAAAATGCAGAGACATGGAACACCTTGAAATGAATCTTGATATTTCTTTTTGCTCCTTGGCAGGATTGCTCTCTTTTCATGTTCAATGTCAGACATAAAACTTCCTGTATCTCTGTCACTGATGAGAACAGTAACAAACGATGACAAGCTGATAGAAAGAAATTGTTTCTAGCACTTTAGGACAGTTCACTTGGCTTAACGTCACAACCCGCATATAGAAAATTCATGATTTACAGTAAGAAAGCAGGTTTTTGACTCCTTAGTGAATGGAAGAGAGCTATGCTTATGTTACAAATTAGAAGTTGTAATCATTACAATCATTAAAGGATGAAACAGCCCTACAAAGAAAAACTGAAGCAGTGAAAGGAAGTTTTTTAATGGGATCTCCTGCAGTATCTCTTACTGTTTTGAAAACCCCGCTCACACCCCCCCACACACATATACATACATATGGATGTGTATACCTATAAGTAGGCGCGTGTTTACAACACTTGCTAGTTAACAATTGCATAGGAACTCAATCCCCAGTTAAAACTTCATTATGCCAGGTACCACACGAACACAAAACACTCCTAAGAGTGGTTGTAACTGAAATGTAGGGCAAGGCACAGTATGTGTTTACATACAAACAGGAAAGAGCTAAAAAAATCCACTGGTCAGCTTGATGGGCAGAGTTCTCTGCACACCAGCTGCCTAGCTGCTGTCAAGTTTATGTGTAATGTCCTGTCACAACAGAGTTTTGAGAAAGGAATTAAAGAAGAATAATAAAACATACCTGCAAATGTCGAAGAAGGCCTCTTGTCCAGCGTGATATAAAATTAGCACGAAGCACCTTCCATATACCCGCCCTTAAAAAAGACAGAAACTGTCTTCATCTACTTACAATTTTCATGTAAACATAGAATATCCCTGAACCTCATAGAACCACCTTCAATAGAAGCAGTAAGATGCTGGACACTTATGAAAATTAAACACCGGGTACCACTGAAGACAACAACATGGCAATGTACCACAGAACTGACAACTCCAGGTCCTTACTGCTGATACTGATTTCTCATGATGCTGAATCTGCTGTTTGTAGATAAGTCATCACCTTTTCACTTAGTTATGCCTTGATAATGCTTAACTACTGATTCCTGAATGCTGTCATTGGTAATATTCAGGGGACATCCTCACACAAGAATGAAAGGAAGCACCATTTCTGTTTGGAATAGTCTTGAGATACTGCCACAGAAAATGTCACAGCAAGACATCACTTCTCCCTTCCCCAGAATAGGACATTCCTCTGGGAAAGGATTTAGTAAGCAGTAATGAGAGGACTTGGTGAAGTGACTTCGTGTGATAGTGTTTGTTTAGAAAGAAAAACTTAAAAGAAAAAGGGGCTGGTGAGTCTCTTGATTCAGCTCATGCTGAGCAAAAGGAAGTACCAAGTTCAGACTATGACCAGCAAAGTAGCTCGCAGCAGAAGACAAGTGCACGTATTAAGAAGCAAGAACCCTGTATTTCCTCCTACCTTCATCTCTGGCAACAGCTGGACCACTTCAGCCAAAGCCTTCCGAAAGTTTGAGCTTAAGAGAGACAGCTAGAGGAGACAACTTCTGCTCAAGCAGTTCAGGTTTGGCAAAGCTGTGAGCAACTGAAAGCAGGTCACTTCTACACTTGCTTCTTTGGCACTGCTCCTGCTCCCAGCTCAGGCAGGCGTCATCCACATATGCCTGGTGCTCACAGCACTCATCCTTTCCCGCTCATTTGATAAAATACAGGAGTAATGAATGACCTAAAAAGCAGTGGGCAGATGTGAAAATCAGTTTGAAATGCAGCTCATAATGAAAACATGTATTTATAAGTCAAATACGTCAAAGGGAAGCACAAAAACTTTTGAGTTTTGTTTAAAAAGGGGAGAAGTTTTCATCCTGGACTTCTGTATCATAAGCCTTCTCTCGCATCCCATTCATTTCTATTTGTTCCTTTTGCTAGTATTGGCCTTTTTAATCTCTCTTCATTTGGAAGCACCAGCCCTTCCAATACCTTTAACCATCCTCATTGCACTTTCATTGAAATCAATGGGGCTTTGCAAATTACCATTGTACAGCTGACTCCATTATGCCCATTACAGATTTAAAAACATGATGACAAGAAGCTAATCTGTACGCACAACTCCCTCTCTTCTGCTGTAAATAACTCAGCCATATAATTTTTTTAATACTGAAGTGCCTAAATTATAGACTAACAATATGCAAAATTTCATCTTCAAATAAGTCTACGAGGTTTTTTGTAGCTAAGATAATACAGCACTTTTCACAGACTCAGCTAAACTGTGATAGCTTTTGTTTGTTTTGTCTTGTTTCTTGTTTAAAAATGGATAAAGGCATGTTGGGCCAATTTAAATTAAATAGGGTGTTCGGAGAATAAGAAGTGAAGACACAGAGTTTCAGTCCCACATAATGTTAATAGAAGAATTAACAACCCAGTGTCCCTGTGCAGCCCTTCAAAACAGGGTCTGACAAACTCCTGATCACGGTGGAAGCTGAGTTTCCCCTCACTAGTTTCACGCCCGTGCCAGCGAGGAGGGGAACAGTAGAGTTGGCAGCTCCTTGCATGTCACCCAGGAGAGGCTGGTTTCACCACAGGACGCCTCCACAGCGCCAGACTAACCCCCAGACCTTCTGTTGGGACCTTCCTCCAGGCACTCCTGCCCAGTGACGAAGGGAGAGCGCAGCATGGTGTGGTGACCTGAGCCCACCTCACGAAGGCTCAGGAGCTGCGAAGCCTTGAGCTAATGCTGCACTTCCAGCTGTACTTTCCACACCCTTCAATGCTGAACCACAGCGAGAAGATGCCAACACAACAACACAAAGGGTAAATGAAACCCCACAGCTGCTGTGCCCTGTGTGCCAGTGATTTCGGGGGCTTCCTGGTGCCAACAGTCTGTGGCAGAGCTTTCATCTGTGCCCTGGAGCTGGTGCAAGGATGTGAAGAGAAGAACAAAACGCAAATGAAACACAGGGAAAGGGGGAAAGTGTGGGAGCACAGGCAAGATGCTGTTCCCTCTTCTGCGGTTATTCAGCAGAGAGCTGAAAGAAACAGTGGAGTCTGAAGCTGGGACAGCCAAATCCACCTCATGCCAGAAAAACAGGAGGGACCCCAGAGCTGGCTCCTCTTGGGACAGCGAGCCTTGCGGTGCCATCTCTAAAGCCACACCAGCAGCAGTGTGCTGGCAGGGGACAGCCGCACCGCAGACCCCCGAGGGGGCTCTTCTTTCCGGGGGCTGTGGGCAGCAAGGACACGTCCTGCGGGTCCCAGGTCCAGCGAGGAGCCTTGTGACATGCCCCGTGCGACTGCTCTCACCTGGCCAGCAAAACCCTCCCGTGAGCAGCAAGGCAAGACGCCGCAGAAGGGATGAAGCGGTTTTCCCCAAATAACTTTCCTCCTCTTGTGGGTGGGGATGATTTAGCCCATTGTGCAATCTCCACCACTGTGTAATTTATATTCACTGGGGTGCCAGGACTGCACAGTTTCCTCTAAATATAAGCAATTAACTCCCATTAGCATTAGTGGGAATCACTCAGGAGACTATCCCCCATTATTGATTATCTCGGTTTTGTACCAACTCAAAAAAAATGTACAAAGAAAAGAAAATCACATAGTTAGTGGCTTTGGCTAAGTTAAGGCAGGGAAATTAGATTCATTATCATTCTTGAGCTAAACAGTGGGGCTTATTAGAATGTAGTTCATTTACATACTTTGATCTGATGGGTGTAGATACCTAATTATACAGCAGCCAGCAACTTATTTTTGATGTTTTTTATTAATTAATATTCAGTATTATAATTAAATGCACAGGCTGCTCTTCTGCAAATTCTTTTTTGTTTGTTTCTAAACCAAAAATATCTTTAAACCATACCTGTGAAGTACATGGTCACCAACAGATTCCTCCACAACGCAACAGAAATGAGCACTACCGCTTGCAACGAACGTGACCCACAGCTTTGCCTGAGGCCCTGCTACTCCTCAACCCATCCTCAGCAGCCAGCAATGCCCCGATGTTAGGCCTGACACCCAATATATGCTCCTTTGAGAGTATTGATACCTTCAGTAATATAGTGGTTTATATACACTCATCTTCTGTAATGGAAATATCTTGTTTTGATATAGTTCTTATTAACAGAATCAGTCATTGATGTGACTGACCTTGGTCAATCTTGAGAGCTCATGCAAAATAAAAAAAGAAATCAGTGTAGCTGAATGCAAAGTTTTGAAATGTTTTGAATGGGCGGGGGGAAGGACTAGTTGTACTCTGTTCTTCGTGGGTTTTATGACCATCTGACATAAACATGGTAAGAAAATCTCCCATAGACACACAGAGAGGTTACAGAAACAACAGAGAAGGCCATATTGTGTTCTTTCTGCGGCCTCAAGAAATAGGACTAATTTCTGCTTTTACCTGCTCTGTTCCCACAAGAAGGTAAGCGTCCGCTCCCAATCCAAGGGAGCACTTGCAGGCATGCCTAATACGAACGCCACCAGTCTCTCTTGTGACACACTGTTTTAAAGAGAAGCACAGGCTATCCATTTTGATGAAAAGCAGAGCACTCAGCAGCTGACAAAGTGGCGTCCTCTCAGGAGTCAGTATGATGCGACACATTCACGCCAGCCAACGTGAGAGCAGCATTCAGCCACGCGGAATTATATGGACACACCAAAGACTAAAATTAGGTACCATACAGATGAACAGCGGCAGGACTTGGCTCAGAATTTCCAGATTAGGTACTGATACTATTTACCGTGGTTCTGCCAACAATGCTCTATCTAGACACACGTGCAGAGCCTCAATGTGACCCGGTGTGATACAGTAGCGGCTACAGATTTTAGAAGACGTTCAAGTTGCGCACCGACCTGCATCTGTCAGATGGTCCGGGTAGCTCAGAAGCCTCCTCTGCAAAGCAGGCATCTCTGCAGGAAAAGGCATATATACCCTGTTAAAACTCCAGGAATTGCCTGCTGATTAGGTCATTAAATAAATCAGCCATGAGGGGTGGCATTATGTACAGACCACTATGAAGGAAATAATAGTAGAATAAATACAGAAGCAAAGCTCACTAAGCCTTCAAATACAATGAGCTTTTTTCCTGAGCAGACAGTGCCAAGCAAGCTGAAAAATTAATTTACTATTTGTTACCGTTTTTGTTGTGATTGGTATCTTTACAAGTCTGAGTCATTAGCATGTGAGTTTACAATTATCCTCTGAGCCTTGTAATGTCCTGTCATTTACCTCCAGGGATTTATGTCAGAATCCAACTCTGTTCGTAAGTGATCTTCCAGTAGGACAGAATGACAGCACCATTATAGCTCCCTCCAGCAGATGATGGTAATGATATTATTATTCCCCTGATCAGCTTGGTGATGATTGTTTGAACTTTATCAGTATTAATAGAGAAAATAATAAAGGTATTAATATTTGAAAGCTCTCTGTATAGTGTTTAGTATCATATTATTGCTACATTTTATGGCAAGTACTTTGACATTTCAGTGAATTTCCATTTACAGTATTACCACTATAATCTACTCATTTTATAATTGCTTCTGGATACTTGTAAGGTTTAATTTCTGATATTTCCTCTTAATAAAGAGACCTGCATATGAAATTGATATACAATTATCCTCACATATTTGCATTGTTAGCCTAGAAATGGGGGGGCTTAAAACTGTCAAAAATATTCTGTATGGCTACTGGACCAAATAAGGTCTTCCTGGCTTCTTGGGTTTCACAGTCACCAAGGTTCCCCCCAGTTCTACAGCAGAAGTATCCTCTCTATCTAAATTATCCATGCTACCCACACGAAAGGACAGAAGCTGCTGAGCAACCCAGACTGACAGCTTCAGAAGGAACCTCAAGATGGAGAAGAACATGTCAAACTGTCTCCCAGCCCTAGAAAAAGAGTCAGGAAGACAGGGGACTACATACACTTTCCTTCTAGGAAAAGGTAGCATGCGTAATGACTGGATTGGGATGGAGCCAAGCCACATGGACATAACCTGAAACTAATGGATGGAGAGAAACAAGCCAGCTGATAGAGAGTTGTGAAGTGGGTTTTCTGAATTTGTTCTTCACAAGACACTGGGGCAGGAAGAAATGCAGAAAAGGGTAACATAGATGGACTTGCTAAGGCTGTAGCTCCTGGGTTAGTTTGTGTGGAAGACAGGAAAGGTACAGAGCACACAGACCAGAATTTGTACTTCATTCCTGGCTTGACACTGATTTTTGAAAGCATTCTAGCAAACACTTGCCCTGTGCCATGTGAACTTCTTCAGATTGGTGCAGATGTTCTTGCAGTCTACACAGAATTCTGTTTCCTAAATTCTTCTTGCAACAATTTGCACTAAGTTAATAAAGATACAATTTTGTAGAGTTATGAGACCATATGTTCTGACTGCTCAAAACCCATTTTCCTAACGGGAAACTCGTAAGAGAAAACTCTGACATTAAGGAACAGGCAAACAGTAGTCTGCCACCTCCTTAGTATTGTGAGGCATCAAAAAGGCAACAAAGTTGGTATCAGTAGAGGCAACAACTATTTCTCATTTTGAGGCTCAGCTTAAGCTAGTTTGTATGCTTTACTCTCCCCAGTTCCAGAGTAGCAATATATAAACAGCTTGTAAATCAGCGTCAGACGCATGATGTGATAAATCCTGTATGAGGTGTTTATAGTACTCTGTGATACTGAGCAAGATGCACTCTTAAAACTACCTCCGATGTTTCATAGAATCATATTCTCAGCAGCTTTCATGAGAGCTGCTCCCCAGCCTTCATAGCCAAAAATGAGGTGCTAGGAGGGATGGCAGAGCTGAAGGGGAAGGTGTTTAAACAATAACCAGTTCACTAGATGATTCATGGCATAGTATTATGGTAGCTCTTGGGAGCCCTGATCACCCATGACTCCCTGTAGAGATGCTTTTAAACAGAAAAGACAAATGGTGCTTATAAGAAGGCCAAGCTTATTAAATAGTGCCTGGATCCAGACATCTATTTCAGATGAAGGGCTAAATCCCAACACTCCAAAAAACCCATTCAGTTTTAAGTTTTGCTATTAAAATTCTGACTGTGTAAGGCATGAGATGAAGAGATCTGGTCTCAGGATCTACTATCCAAACAGACAGAATACACTTGCATTACAAAGACTCAGTTACCAGGTATGGTATTGAAAGCAAAAACCATGGTAGTTTTAAGATACTACTTCTCTTCTGTGCTTGTACTTACTCACCTTATGCCGACACCTGAGATCACAGCATTTTCTGCTTTCAGCCAGGTCTCAAGACAGAACTTACTTGAACGACATTCATTCAGGTTTCATCCCAGCCTTCACCTCGGCCACAGGTTTGCATCTTTCTTTGCAGCCTCCTAGGGCAGGAAATGTTGCCATTCCCCATGAACTTAAGTGAGCAGTGCTAAGGGCAGTCTCATCAGCCCAGGATCTCATGTAGTTCTCAAGAGCTCCTGCCCATACCGGGTCTGAACTTGTGCCAATGCCCGGTTGCAGTAGAAGTAGCGTCAAAGGAAACCCTAGGATAGTCAGCAGTCCTACAGTTGTATTAGCCTCACTGTCTTTGTCAGGCTTGTTCTCTACGGAATTGAATATCCACTTAACGTTATGAATGTGATTTATCTTCCAGATTTGAGGTGAGTTTCAACGCTTGTGGAAGCAAAAGAACAATAGCATGGAGCAGAAGATACAGGGAAGATAGATCTGTGTGTGAATTTACCACACACGGCTTAGTCAAGGCAATTCAGTCCTGATTTGCAGACCTCTGCAATACCCGTTTCTTGCATAGGGACTACTAAATTAGTTCTGATTTACATCATTGTGGTGAGAACGAAAAAATACTGATGCGAGCCAACAAAATAAACACATATCTGAACTGAGGTGTCAGGAGGCACAGATGTATTGCGCCACCTGCACTACTTGTGGGATGCTCCTTCCAGTCAATTCTACAGCACATTCGCTCTGCGCTAACTTACGTGGCATTAAATTACAATTGTATTGATTTTTTACAGCATTAATTTCATGGTGAGGCTTTGAATTGCTTAAGGCTCTATCTGGAATAGTGCTGAACTTGGGATAAAAAAAAGAATGGAGGCGTTTTCGGTGAATCAAAAGAGGTCAGCATGAGATACCATGTAAGCTGCTTCAGTTCAGTACAGTGTACCACGACTGCATTTTTCCGTGGGTCCTGTGGAAGCAGCTGCTCCAGAACTGGAGAACTGCCTTTTACAGCCAAGTTCAGTCTTTTATTGTAAACCTGGAATTCACTTTACAGTTGTTTCCAACTGACAGTCACAACTATAATTGTGAAGCCACTTTCAATCTTATTTATGCCCTCAGACCACTTGGCAAAGTTCCCCAGTTGCAGGTTCACAATAGACAATCTGCACCTGATTTCTAGATAATCCTGAAATGCCCTATCCAGCTACAACATAGTTCATACGGATGTTCCACTTTGCTGCCACAGACCTACATCTTGCATTTTCAAATCAGTGGGAGTTTAGCTTGAGGAAGAAATGAAAAATTAGGGCCGCAGAAAACACAATGTCAGTAATTTGGCTGCCTGATTTTATAATAATCTTTGTCTAATGATTATTTAATATTGTACTAGGCTATTTAAAAGAATATTCTACAAAGTGTTGGAGCTTCCTTTTCAAAGCTTGTGTAAAATGTGATTTGCAATTAGTAGCTTTAGATATGTAATGTGTGTGAGAGAATATTAGCATTCCATAAAAGTGGCTGTCAGTATAAGTTACATGGAGAAGCACAAAATAATATGGATACTTAAAAGCTAAAATACTTTGTTTCAAATAGATTTGCTAGATTCTGTAGAAGTTCCACCTGGGAAAGGTAAAATTTTTTTCCCTTTAAATTCGGTTATAAATAAATGAGTTAAGAATGATGACCATAAATGACCTGAGCACTAAGGGAATATATTAAAATTTACTTTTAAGTACTTCAAAGCATTTCGCTTTATTCACGTATAGATACTGGAATTATTCACAGAGCTTGTTACGATAGCTCTGGCAATAACTCACCACTGTAAACGTTCTTAAAAATATTGTGATATCTAGGTGTCGACTCAGTAAATTCCACGGACTGCTGACACCACTAACCGAGATTAGAATATGGCCTGTTCCTTAAGAAGGTCTGGTGCACCATTCACTGCGCATCACAAGGGTAAACACCTTTTTTTGGAGGTTTTACCTTTGTTAGGAAGAAGGGCCGGGGGAGATGCCGGCTTGCACAGCGTGCCCAGGAGCAGCAGAGGGCACTCACACCCTGCGCTACGCAGCCCGGCGGCTCTGCAGCGTTGGCATTTTCTGCAGCACTGTCAAGCTGTGTGCAAGCACAACTCTCCCCTCTGCTCCACGAAAATTCCACAGAAATTTTATTTTCACTCCCTCTGAATTCTTGGTGTGCTTAGGGAGAAAGCTAAAGGAAAAGAAAGCCCACAATTGCCTCGCTCAGACCTAGGATGCTTTCCCACACACACCCCAAGGTTCTCAGGGCCAAATCCTGCGGGTCTTGATCAGGCAGCAAAAGGCCCCAGTTCTAGAAGAGCTCCCTAACAGACAGAGGGAGCAGGATTTGGCCAGCGGGCATCAGAGCAGCAAGAAACCAAGACCGTTTCTTAAATTGCCTAAAGCTGAGGGAAGAATTTTTCTAAGCCAGTAATAACAGCATCGGCTGATACATGATCCTGACATGCTGCTACTAAAATGGTTAATATTAAAACAATATCTAAATTAATGAGTCTTGTGTTCTCTAATGTTGTGTGCTGGTTTGGTTTCTCCCTTCGCAAAGAAGTTTTCTCAGCATATTCCCTTTTTGACCTAGATAAAATAATTTCTTATTCTTCATCTACTTCTGTAAGGTAATGGCACGGTGAAGAATGTGATGTGTGCGCTACAGATGGCACTGAAAGGATCCAGGAATCTAAAAATACAGTAAGTTTTACAGGAGAGGTTTCGTAAGGTGGCTGTCTCCTCCTTGACATCACTATTCAGCCGACTATTGGAATGGGACTAATTTAATTAAGAGAACAGCTCAGATAAAACATTTTTGTCAGATTCTCCAAGTCCTATTCACCTTGCTTGAGAACTCAAGCAAGTCTTCTCTTAAGCAGTCCAGTAACACACGTCCTGTTATGCCAGCTCAGCTGAGCATAGCAACAATAGGAGCAATTGGCACAAAGAAAACTACTGAAGTTAATGTAAAGATTATCATATTATTTTTCCAGTGGTGACCCAACGGTCAAGGCAATTGCTGGCAAGAAATTGTTCACTGCAGTCTTGATCTTTCACTCCTCAAAAGCTCCAGGTGAGTTTTATTTGCAGTATTTGGTCCTGAAACCCTCACAGCTTGCCACTGGCTCATTTCACTCCGCTGCTTTCCAAAGTATCTGAAGCAAAAGCAGCTATTTCTAAGCAATAAACATCAATTGGGGGGTTGAGGTTTTTTTCTGCAGTGATCACTGCTATTGGGTTTAGGATTTATTGTGAAAAACATAAGCAGAATGGTGAAACCATAATACAGTTAAAATACAAACCAGGTTGTTGATTTGACTGTGCTCCAATCTCTCCTAATATGAAACTTGATTTCCTAATGATAAATCTTTGTATCTGGTTTCAGTAAGTAATCAGATATCGCAAATTCACTTTGCACTTTGAAAGAATAGTGTATTTATAAGGAAAGAGAAAAAGCTGGAGAAGATGGTTTTGTCGGTAAACAAGACAGTTCTTCAGATCCCAGACAGAACTGCTATATTCAGTAAATATTCAGTCTTTCCCCATCACCCACCTCCTCCTGCTGGGGAAGTGGGTGATGGGGAAAGATGAGGGAAGAAAGGGAGCCAAGAAGAGGGTTAATAGAAGTTTTCCAATCTAACATTCTCAAAGTAAACACATAAACAACGAAAAAAAGCCTCTATCTGACCAAGGAAGAGTGTTAGAAGGATGTAATGCAATCCCTGCAGCATTTCAAACTCCAGATCTAGGTCTCTTTCCACATAGCATGTTCATCGCTTGCAGCAAAAAAGGGGTTCTTTTAAAGAGCATGTCCCTTTATCATCATAGAACCAGCAGTTTCAGATTTCATACTTGTGATCTCAATAGCTTGCAGGAATTTAGATTCAGAACACAGCTTTGCTGTATAAAACTGGGGAAAAACGTCAATGTATTTGTGTATCGCCCAGCAATCCGAGAGGGGACTGGTGTTTTTGAGCTGTCCCAACACTCTTTTTCAGGGTGTAGAAAAAAGCTTTGTATACTGTTTGAGAAGCCGAAAGGATGGGTCGCCATTAACTGGCTCCTTACCACTCTACTGTTGAGCAACTCTTTCCTAAGGAAATATGCTGTCTGAAATTTTCAGGTTCATCTGTTAAAGCCTTCAGTGAAGAAATCTCCGGTTTAGTATATCTAAGTGTGTGTACGTACAAACACTTGTGCTACTCATTTGCCCTATTTAACAGTCCTAATTATACTTTCACCTGAGATCTGGCTTTCCTTGGTTTGATAAATGGCAAGGTAGTCTGCTCAAACGTCAGTCTTCCTCGGCACGAATTCTCGTGCCATCATGTACGCAGAGGGTTAGTGACACAGTGAGATACACACCATGATCTTGGCACCTTGCAGGATTAAGCTCAGAATGGTTTTCTCATTCAAGACTCTTTAAAAGTCTCGATGCCAACTTCTGCCTTCTCTTCCGTACAATGTATTGCAAAGAGAGACACACGATGGAGCATTTTAAGCCTTAGTGTTTCCTTTCTAGTAATTCAGAAAGAGCACGATGTCAGCTTACAGTAAGTTACCTTCATATCTCCTAAGGAAACACGAAAATTCCTTCAGTGCCTTGGCAAATGCATATTAATGAAAACAAATACGGACCCAGATTTCCATGCTTTTATTTTCCCCCTCGTCAGGCCTGTAGCCAAATCCAGTATAAAAATCTCTGGGAAAAATGCACAAGTGGGACCAAAGGCAGACGCTGGGCACACCATACACCTGAACCTGCAATGTCAGCTGAAAAAGGAGCCCAGAGTCTGCAGCCCTGATGGCCAGAAGAGACACTTTGAACCACAGAGAGCTCCAGGAAAGCAATGAGATCTCCTTCAACTAAAATACTTCCACCTACGTGAATCCCGCTCTTGGATATTTCTCACTGGTATATTGACTTTTTCAAGATGGCACAAAAGCTGACTTAACTTGAATTTCCTGGCTTTTGAGAGATTATAGGCATTATTTACTCTTTCTTTTTTTACCTACCACATTTTTAATTAAATTAAATTCCCCATGCATGGTTAGCTATAAAGTGCATATTACTTACCTGCATCTTCGGATCTTTTACAGTCCCATGGGTAAATCCATAATTAGTTGGTTTTGTAAAATGCATATTATTTACTTGACAGGCCAGAATGGCTCTAGAGGAACTGTCCTCATGTCTTGGTTAAGTGCATAATTAGGTGGGTTTTTAAAACCCATATTATGTTCCCCACATTGAAGCCATTGCACTCTATTTGTTAAATATTAATTTTTTTCTTTTTTTTTAAAAAAAAAGAAGAATTATTTACTCAATCAGCCAAGACAGCACATAATTATGTATTTAGGATATGTACAATGCATGGTAAAAAATACTCAAAAAATGTATGGAAAAAATTACTTTGCACTATTAGAGTTTTTGTAAGCCACCATGTTTGCACCACTTCGACTATTTCCTCTCAAAATACCAAGTATGTTCAGAACGACAACTATTCCATGAAAAAAGTGCTCAGCCAAGCACTACTTAACAGGATACTTACACATTTAGTGAAACTTTCAGACTCATTCCATATATAAAGGGAGTATTTGTACTCTTTTCCAAGGACAAAGCGATTCAATAACATGAGAGTAAAACTTTACTTTAGTAAACTCCTCCTTCCTTAGCCCTCTGGGACAAAATTCTCACTAGCATAAATGCATGTTGTTCCACTGGAGAAGGTGGTGGCATGTTAGTCAGCAAAGCAGAATGCCTGAATCGTAGTGTCCTAGAAATCATGCACTATTACTTTCCAGTGGATATTTCAAAGCTTAAAAGTTAGGAGACTGACAAGTGCCCGTGAGTATGTCCATATCATTGCAATGGAGACCTTTCAGGGTGACCATTCCCCATGAAGAAAACCCTGCAGAAAGCCAATGTATCATTTTCCTGTGACTCTCAGGTCCTACGGAGGATACAGGTTTTGCACAGGCTTTGAGGACTCTGAACGTGGACGCGCATCACACAGCTTCATTAGTGACAGAGCAAAAGCATGAAGTAGTAATTCACAGAGCAGTTATACCAGACAACTGCCCAAGTGCCATTCACCCCCACCTGAGTCTATTAAACATCTGGACGCACACCGTGCATTGCTACGTGTTACAGACCAGATTCATATAGATACTGAAACACCAGCTCTGATTGATTTTACTAACTGACATACCCAGGTAACTGAAGGGCTATGCCCTTGTGCGTTTGGATTCGGTCTACCAACAGAGCTTTTACGAAGCTGAAGTTACTGGACAACAGGTTATCAGCAGCATGACGGAACCTGGAGAGAAGATTTGCAACTGTCGACAAAGGTTTAATGTTGAACAATCAGAGCTGAGTGTGACCTCCCTGGTCTTATACTGTGCTCAGTGCTGCTAAGCTGAATGAGACTGATGCAGTGTTTAGTAACTTGCACTGTGACAGCTGTTCAGAAAGGGTGATTCACACCAGCTTCTTCTAGAGTAGAAAGGGCATCTTCCTAAGTATGGGGTGTTCATTTAGCAGTTAAATAAGAATCTGTCACCCCTCCCATTCACTCTCATTTCCCAGCCTTTCCCCACAGAACTGCTATTCCATTCCACCCATTTCAGACAACACAACAAGACATCTCCATAGCTCCTCAGCCCCATGTCCAGGTGTAGAGTAAGACAGAAGTGATAACGCTGTGCCATGGGGGGTGGGCAACTCCTCCAAATCACAGCTCAACACTAAAAGCAACCAAAACAATGGTACATCCTATCACCAGATCCCCTCACAATGTCATTCACACTCATTTGAGTGCTTCTTCCCCCTGAGAACTGCACCAAGGCCAAGACAGATGCCAAAACCATGATGTATTGCATAAGGAACTTGCCATAAGTAGACTATGACTCCTTTCTGGAATCTGCTCAGGTTACGGGCACACAATCAAATGCAATCAAGGCACAGCAGCTAAACAAGTTAGCACCTGTCAGCTGGGCCTCTAAACCTACCTCTGGAAGTGCCTTTATGTTCCACCCAGAAGCGTATTGTGGAAAGGGCCGTGCAGTGAAAGATGCTGCCTTCACCCCCAGCTTGTTTGGCTGTTCAGCACCCCTCCGCTGCAAGTCGCCACCTTCACATTCCAACTGGCGAATCCAGATCTGTGCGAGCCCTTACTTGCTTAACTGAAAAATAAAAGAGGAAAACAAAAATCAGATGTCTTAGGTACAACAGATCTCAAAACCCAGTTGCTGCGCTAGCACTAAAGTGCAGAAGGACTGACTGATTTTTCTCCTCCGACAGCTGGTTAAGCTGGTTAGGGTGATTGCCTCTATGACACCAGCAGTAACAAACAGTTGGGAGGAAACTAACCCGCTTTTGCAGGACTCCTCTGGAATAGCTCCGGCCCACCCAGGCTGCAAAGGCAAACATACTACCTTAAATCCCAGTGGAAGAGGCCTCGATTTCAGTCAGTATTCTCCATAAATATGAAAAAGAACATGCACGGCAAACCCAGACATGTTCCTTAAACAAAGACTATGATTAACTTTAAACTATGTTGTCCAATCATATTGATCATTACAGCCACTTACATTTATTATAAATGTACCAGAGCTTTCCTGTTTTGTTTCTTTACTTCAATACAAACCCAAGAACTCTCTCCCACAGTCGGCTAGATATTTCCCGAAATAACACACCAGTGGTGGCTATTTTACTCAGCAGGTTCCTTTATCACCATGGAGCAGGAAAGTTGACAGGCTTTGTGACTGAAATGTAATTAGCTCGTGGGAGTGCAGTCATAATGAAAGTAAAATTCACATTATTGCAGGCACGTGATTGTTTGCTCTTTCAAACAGGAGTAAAAAGTGAATTCCGAGGCATGTATCTGGGGGGCTTATTCAGTCAATATCATCAGACTTCCTACACATCTGTTGAGAGGAAGGGAGGTAACTGGAAGTTTAGATCAGGTTTCTGTGTGGAAGCTCTGAAGATCTCGAAAGAAGAAATGAATGATGAAAAATGTCTAATGCCATTGGGTCAGAGCCCCATTTCAGTCCAATTCAGGATTCACCCAGATTAACAGAGAAGTAGTTCTCCCATAGAAGCTGACATAGAATTTTACAAACCCCTTCAAAGCACAAAAAGTAGCTACCCTTCATTAAAAATGGAAAGGTTTCGTTTTCTGAGCTAAATTCTCTCAGCAAATACATTTGTAGAGCAAGCCTCAAACATGCTTAAATGCAACAGACTTTGACCCTCTTCTATTAATTTCTGAAAGTCTGAAACACAAGAAAAAATAATGTTAGGACACAATTAGTTTGTGATCATCTGGATCATGGATGTTCAATATGTTCTAGGGAACAGTAGTTTGCTCTGTAAACACAGCCCCATGTGACAGATACAACACTTATCAATCTGTGTTGGGGTGTGATAGACATTAACAGCAGGCAAGTCCTGCCTCCCAGATCCCTGGCACCTTTCTTTTCTAGATGCTTTTGAACATGTTGGCCCCTACAAAATTCCCCAGAAACAAACAGCCTTTTCTCAAACCAAGTATTTTGTAATGAGGTTGTCCACCTATTGATAGCATCTTTCCAAGAAAAAGTGGGGCAGTAGGAAATTCTCCTTTATTTATATAACTCTTAGCAGGGATAAAATAATATTCTGTAACAACAGCATTTTTGAGAACCTCACGAATATACACAGAATCATATGGTGGGAAAGACCCTGAGACACACAGGTCATTTCACCTCTGAAAGCAAATGACATCCTTTCTACCAGGTGTTTGTCTACCCAGTTCCAAGCAGGACACAGTAAAAGAGATGAAGAAGTGATGTTATAACCGCCCTGACCAAGGCAGCGTTTTTAAAACCCAGCCTGACTGTTGCTAGTTTCAGTTCAGCCCCATTGCTTTGTGCACCCTGGACAGGGAAAGAACAATCGTACTCCCTTCCAGGCGTCAGTGCCTCAGGCTCAGTAACCCATTTCTTTTCATCTTTGCGGGCCAGCTTTTCCGGGGTTCTCATTATCCTCCTTGTTCTCCTCTTAACTGCGTCCGACTGATCCAAATCTTTCCCGAATTACATTGCCCCAAATAGGGTGAAAGGCTCCAGCTGGGACCTTTTGAGAAATGAGAAATCAATGTAACTTCTTGCAAATGTTCCCTACAGGCCGTTACCCAGACACTAAAACTGAAGAGGGATATAAACAAGGCTCTTTCTACAAAATACTGTCTTAAGTTATTGCGCTGACCCAAAAAACAACAGTGGATTCAGTGGTCCTTGCTAGAGTGATGCAGCCAGCACCGACATGACTCCCTTATGTTCTCGTACTCCCAGCTCCGTTTCCTATCATCAGCAGCAATGTCACCAGCAAAAAGGGAAGAGAATGCACCTTTTTGTTTCTGTCCTGACCTTGTCCAGTATGAAGCGGGTCAAAGCGTTAGAGTCTATTTTGACACAAAAGACGTCTAAGTTAAGCAGAAAAAACACTCTCTTTAATAATTCTTTGATGAAGCAAATGAACAAACAAAAAAGCTTGCTACAGAAAAATCTGCAACAAATTTATGAAAAGTTAATAACTACAATTTAGCCAAAAAGACAGAAATACTGTATCTGTATCCCTGTTCTCTGCATTGCCACTGGTTTTATTTTAATATCATGCTATCAGCTGGGAACAATGCTATCACTGGGCCAGTTGGTGTTATATAGAAAAAGCAATCAGTGATGAAGAGGGAACACATTTTCTTTCCATCTCCCTTTATAAAAAATATCAGTAATACTTTAAAAATTGTTTGAAAAGTCTGAATGTTTTACTGGTTTTGGCAGCTGCCAATTAAGCCAATGCACCACTCCCTCCTTACTGCGTACAGGAATTCTGACCGTGTGGGATATATGTGTGCTGCAACCATTATCTAGGAGGAGATTATGGCTGTCCTTCAAAATGCCATCAGTTACCTTCACATAACCCATTCAAAACCATTTTTTCAGGCTCTCTGCAGACTCAGGCAGTCGCTTTGCAATCATTCCCATGTGGTGCATAGACGAAAAGCCTGTTATTTAACAAGTTTTCTTTGCGATCATGGGGATGGTGAGTATGTATCGATATACGGATGTGTGAGACATGCTGGATTCTGAGGTTGTTCCCGAACTGCACTATAGAAAAGCCAGCACAGATCCCAAGAGATGTGAATTTCCAGACAACGGACTAGATAATCCAAAAGACATGCTGGTAGTAATAGCACCAGTAAAAGGCATTTTACTGCTAAACAGCGAAATCGGTGCATGTTCTGCTGAAAAGTACAGTGAATTAGCATCACGCTGTAATCTAAAGTAACAGACTGATCACTCACAGTTAATGTCACAGGACCATCCCTTATTTCTGACAGAACGATATCTGGTTTGCAGGTGAAATGCCCCTCTCCTGATCCACAAGCACCGCTTAAGCCTCTGGATACAACTTGTGTTGAACGTACAGCCAACAATTACGGATAACTGGTGCCCAAACGATACTACAGTAAGGACAGAAAAGAACTGCAGTGGCCAACATATTGGAGTTTTGTATTTTTTGCTGTCACCCCATCCAATTAATTTAGAACTATTTCTTAATGAGTGGACTTATAAACTGGTATTATTGTATCCTTTGAAGTAAAAGTAGGTCTCAATCTGCCTATTTTATTTTTATTTTTTCCTTTTACTTAAATCAGCAAATCCGCTACATAGCCTCTTGCTGATTTTAAGAGGCATATGGTTCTTAATCCAGCGGTGTATGAATTATGGCAGTAAATGGCTTTGAAAGTGCCTCGAAAGCAAAAATATGGAAATTTCCCCCCCAAGAGACTAGGACGAGCAGTCATTATTTTTGCAATTGCAGAGAACACTGCCCAAGTGTTCCAAGACTCTGTGTGTATAATTGTTTGTCTCTTTCTCGCTTTGAAGTATTTTTTTTTTTAAACTGTAAAACCTCAGACACACTCAAGGACAGCTTCCACAGCTTGGTCAAGAACGCCAGCATATCTACATATTCACTAAGTCATAAATCTTCAATACTTTGGCTATGCATATATGACACATGACCCTTATTTCTCCCTTGTGGTTGCACTCAGAGAGACAATAGAGGTCCACTAAAGCACACAGCTTCCCTCTTAGGTAATATTTCATATGTATCTCTTTACAACTACCAACACATCAAGGTAACTGAGCTGCAGTCTGGGAGCGGAGTTTAACCATAATTGTCTTAAATTGTCTAATTTGGATAAAATGAGCATGAAAATTCCCTCAGCTATTTGTTAGTATAATAATGTCATCTATATGTTTCTTGCCTTGTGGTATCCTGTTTTGTAAAGGGGAATGAACTATACTCTGAATCCTTTGGATATTTGGTTCGATCTGTCTGTCAGACATTAATTAGTTTCATAGCAATCTCTCACTGCTGTCTTGTGGAAAGACAGCAAGACTGAAAAATAAGCCAGGATGACAAAGGGAGAGCTTGACTTGCTTCTGACCAAAGAAATCTGTCATTAAGAAAAGGTTCAGAACTCGGATCTGAAGCTCCTTTGCCTGCCTTGTGGGAGTACAGATGACTGGATTAAAACATTAACACGCTATTATACACAAATCATCTTTTCAAAGAATGGTCTATTTGTTCATTTATTTCTGTGCACATAAACAACTGTAGAGAGGGAGATTTTCAGAGCGGAGCACTGGAACTCAACCATGCGACTCTCACTAATGACAGTGGCTGTTAGGCAGCCAAAACGCCGAACGAGGTTTCCAAATTAACCTTAAAATAACATTATGGAGGCCTCAGTAGCAGCTCTGCAGTTAAATCCACATTAAAATTTGCACTTGGAGCATCGCTAATGTCCCAGGATTTCCTACTCAAATTACTCGGCATCATCCCTCTATTTTACATACTGAGGTCTAATTCTCTGCTTCATAACAGCCTTTTTTAACACTTGTACAAAGCATATTTGCAGCACCAGCAGAAAAGTGCTGCAGTAGAGCAGAGAGTCATGTCCTAACTCTCCAGGAGACAAGGGAATTTGTTCACGTTTATTTAAATACATTAACTTTCACTCAAAAAGAAATTTTAACCTGTCCTATTAAAAAATACGGAGCTCAGACTCCCACCTTGTGTCGGCTAATAGCAGTAAAGAACCACATGCCCTAAGTCACGCATATGCTTTTTTTGTATCTATTTTTAAGATGAGCCTTTTGATATACTACTTTAACATAAATTAATCTCTCCTTCATCATTAGTCTTCTCCAGCTCCAGGAGACAAGATCCACATTTAGTTCAAGACAGTGCATTCCCTTTGCCGCAGCACCCAGCCTTCTCCTCACCACCCTCTCTGGGCTTCAGCAATGAAATGGAAAGTAACTCCCCACATTTGTTCTTCTGTATACAAGGATCTCTTCAAATACAGTAAAATGTGGATTTTTTCAAAGGTATACCGTTTTCCTGACCCTTTACTCCTATACTGATTCCTCCACCATAAAGCTCTACCCTAAATCTCTCCTGCTCACCACCACAAACCTTTTGTCCCCAAGACTTGTGTATGACCCAAGGTGACCCACCGAACTATCCTTTTATTCCCCTTTTCTCCTGGGGAACAAAAGGAGAGGGACAAAAACAATCAAGTCTTCTCCAAGGCATTTAATCCCCAGGATATTTTAAAGAACAAATAGCAAGGCTGGGGTTTTCTCAATCTACTGCAGAAAAAAAGTGAAGTGTCCTGGCAGTACACAGCCTGTAATACACTTGTCCAAAGAGGGACTCAGCAGGGAACGGGTCTGTCACCTTCGTCCCCCTCCAAAAAAAGAAACAGAAGGAAAAATTGGTTTGCTCAAAACATGGGAGCAGAGACAAGATCATTGATTCTTTCCTTTTACCTGAAACAATCCAAGAAAGTGTGGTGAAGAGATCTAGGGACTCAGGGCCGGCAGTTACTGAAGGGAACGGGCAGGCACATGAGCGCTGTAGCATGGTGCCGTTCAGCCGTACAGACCTCACCCACTGCCCATGGACACGCCGAGGCCCAGAGGAAGACTGCTTAATAGCCCATCAGCCTGACCAAACAACTGATGAATTCACAGCTGCTGAATGGTCAACCAAATTGCAAGCCTTTTTGAAATTTAGCACATTAGTGAGGGCCTACCCACTGAGAAGATCGAAATGAAAGTGACACCAAACCAAATTTTTCATCTACTTGCTTATCTTAGCATCTGCTGCTAAAGCCACAACAGGCGAACCAACACACTCACCAACACACCAGTGGATAACTCGCCAAGTGAGGTAGACACAGGTTATACAGCGTGTCAGTACACTATTCTGAGACACCCAGAGTGACAGACCCTGGTCTGGCAGAGATGCAAATCCTAGTACTAAAATAGCCAATCTTGAAACACCGTGGTGAAGACTTGGGCATTTGTGTTATCAGACCCAGGGCAGAGAGGATGTCTCATGCTTAAGGACTCCGTCCCTAACCAGATGAAACATTGGTCAACAGTGGACAAAAGCAGCAAGATTCTTCAAGGTAAATGATTTAGTGTCACCAAAGAGATCTGATAAATATCTACAGAGTTTTGAAACACTGGTTAAAGGCTGCTTGCTATCCTACAAATTCCTTGTATGAGCATCCCTCGTTCTCCAACATAATCCTACAATGAATTCCATAAGCCTTTCATTTTAACCCTAACTGCAGAACGATAGTAAAATCACTGAGAGTTCACTAAAATACAAAGAACTCACCAGATTGCTTACTCACTTCTCATAGTATCTTATTCGGGTTCCAACAATTCCAACACTAGTTCCTCTGACCTCCGATAGATTCTAATGAGATGTTTTAAGGCAGGTGCAATAATACAACCACAACAACCACTTTAAGTGCCTCATGCAATTTACACACACATTTTAGCTTACCAAAATCCAGAAATAAATTAATCGGGGAAGAGCTTTGTTGTCAGCAGGAGGAGGCTAGGGTTACCCTTCAGAGCATTTCAGACACTTTGCCTCCCTGAACCCTAACCTAAATCAGGTTTGGGGGACAGGGGCAATGGGTGTTTTTGAGAAACCCTTGTTTCATTCTAGCTAAATATGTCGGGGGGGAATACACAAAACACAAAAAACCACCCAAACTTTACCTGATCTGTTTCCAGTGTCTCTTCCTCAAATAAAATTTCAATCTCATGTATTTGGGGGGAAAAGAATAACCAACAGAAAATGCCTCAGATGATTGCAGCTCAGATACATTTTTTTTAAGGGAATGTTTAGAGATGTTCTTAAATCCAAACATCTCTGCTGAGCCTAGCTCTCAGGCCAGAGCATCTCCTGGGTCAAAACCCATCAGACCGCATTTCAAAGGGTCACCTTCTGATACCGCCAACCCATGAGGTACACTAGGAATATCAGAGCTGTAAGGAAGACAAGTTACATGAGTCTTCCCAAATCTCCAGCAGATTGTTTCATGGTCTGGGTAAAGATACATTCGATTTCATCCAAACCAGTTCACACATTTTCTTAATAAGTACTTGTGTCAAAATGTTTCAGTTGTCAGAATATTCACCTCTGAGCCGGAGCACGTAAGTACAAGTCCACACATTAGTTTATCCATCAGTATACTGTCTGTATTTTTGTCTATGCATTCCTAAAGTGCCCGTCACCCTGACGCATAGATGCCAGTTCGAATTCTCACCCCGTGTTAGTTTGACAGCGCTGTCATCAGGGAAGACAGAGCTGTACTGTGCTTCAACGAAAATACAAAACTATGGCTACTTCTGTCCATCTCTGGTAGCTACTCAGGTGGGAGCTGGTGGCTCCACTTCAAGAGGAGTAGCAGGTATTATCCTGTGTTCAGGTCAGCGTTCCCTTCTCCACTAAACCAGGTTATAAATCCCAAGCCTGGGCTGAAATCTTCCTCATCGCAGATTGGCAGAGGGTTCACGTGGTGAGTTCGCTATCAAGGTCTTAGGGAGACTGTTCAGTATGAGAGAAGTTACATAAACAACACCTATTCCATTCTTTATCCTACACAAATGCTAATGTCGGAGCAGACCACCTTTTCTGCAAAAGTCTATGCTCATGTTCAGACAGCACCTAGAAGAGATATAAAATAGCAGCTCCTCTAACACCAGCACCATTGGAATGGCTGAATGCAGAATTAAAAAAACGAGGCTTCGCTTCCAGGTGCAGACAGATGTCTGATGTGAAGATATTGGCTGTCTCTTACCAAAAATGACAGACATTTTTGGTAAGGCTTTTCTTAACAGATGGTAAAACTTGGGTCCTACTGATGGTAGCAGGATTTGAGGGCAAGCAGCGCACAGCAGGATCAGGTCCAACGCATGGGGCTGAACACCAGGTTTCATCCTCACTGTTACGAAAAGGCGTTGGTGTGAAAAGGATGTTCAGACACTAAGCATCGGATTCAGAAAAAAAGACCAACAAACCTTTACGGTATATTGTGATGTTTTCTTTTGTATACTGTATCAATGACTGTGTGGTATGCTCACTGAAAAACCTTGGTAATTGTCAGGGAACTTCATTCTGAGTGCAGGCTCTACTGGAAATTAATTGCTTCAGTGCAATCTGAACCACATCATAAATGTCATGTAGAAGTTGCAGGGAGTGAGGAGGCAATGACAGCTCTATCCGCACTGTTTCATTTAAAGGTGGGTAAAACACACTGCGACAGAAGTGCTCTTCATCAATAATTTAGTCCGCAGTGTAAAGCCAAGCCTTGCCAAAGATGCCAGGGGAGCAGCTACCTCCCTGGTTTTAATGACACCAGCAGGGAGGGGTTGAGGGGCCAGCTCAAATCAACATTCATTGCACATCTGGGCATGTCGGCAGATGAAGATATCTAGGACTGAGCTGACAGGACAAAGGGTTGAAAAAAGAAGTGTAACCTAGAAAACCTTTACTTTGAATTCTTTGTATAAATTCAAGGGGGATGACAGTTCCTAAGGTCATCTTACATAATATAACTACAGTGATCTACATAGAGAATTTTAACTCTTTCCAACACACAATCAAAGAAGCCGCAAGTTAAGTTTATATTATTCACTTTATGAATGTAAAATGCAGAATCCTTAATTCTCTGAAAAGAACTATTTTAATGAGCAGAATGTTAACATTTATATGCCTGACTTCATCGTAATAACCCTAATTATAGTACCATGGAAGCCCCACTGTACCGGAGGGTCACTGGAGTTCCTATTATAACCCTTATCTTAGGGGAGTTTAATATCTTTGCCATTTCACAGGGTTTCAGCTGAAACTTGCCATGCAGGTTAGCTCTGTTGTACTCCTCCTTAAAATTATTGTTTTATAGCAGTTTAGTTTGGTTCTTCAACAGCTTCTGCTTGCCAAAACTCAAGAGTTTTTACTGCTTTTATGACAGCCTCTACACAACAGCCCATCTCCTCACTCTGAAGAGAATATGATGCTCAGGTGTAACGAGACTGATAGCGCATCGTACCAAACTACCGTATTCTCACCCTAGGAGGTTACAAAGCCTTGTAGTTACAACATGGTTGAAGCTATCCTGGTTTGTGATATCACTGTGATTCTGGAAGAGCTTTTAGGCAGTCGTTTTATGTTTTAGGTTGTACATCGGACACTATGTTTTGGCTGAGTGGGTGATGACTCATGTAAAGTTTACATGGTGGGATGTAATGCCAAAGCGGTGGAAAACAAATGGGGGCAGATGGCCTTGATCTTAGTGATATGTTAGTTACAGGCTGGTTTACAGCCTGTGCATAAAACAGGTTGTTTTGGAATCGAAGTGTTCAGCTGCCATCTAAATCTGTAAAGCAAATTCCTTTTGTCCAGACAAGAGCATCATCAAAAACCAAGCACTTCCATCTCCAATGTAGCCACAAAACCTTTTCCATCAAATTCTGCCTCTGCAATAGTATTAATCCCCACCTCTGGTGAGTTAAGACTCAGTTATTTAACATCACGGTACCTAGAGCTATAGCTGAAGGCTATTGAAAGGATATAATTGGGTTTCCCTTGACCAATAAAACTAATTAGTTTCTTATATTCTGCTCACAGACCTTTTTTGATGAAATATTAGGTTTTCGATGATGTTCAGAAGCCCTAAGTAATCTGGACCATGCCAGAGCTGTGCTCACAACAGAAACTTCATCAATGATAACTTCATTGAGGACTACAGCAGTTTTTACTCCCAAAGGGAGTCATATGGAAGGAGACAAACAAAGGAGTCAGGGGAATACAGTAGGCAGCATCTCTCCTAATTGCATCTGACATTTCACTTCCATATTCCTAGTCATCAGAAGGTACAAAGTGAGTAATCCAGTTCTTACTAATAATGCTAAAATGCTAATGGCACCAGAAGAGCCCCCTGAAATTCCTGCAGGAGAGGTATAATGCTTACATTCTGGAAAACTTCAACAGTGCATGTAGGCAGATCATCACTGACTCAGGTGATTTCCAAGAGGGGACTTGACCAAGATGAGAATAATTATATTTATTGCGTGTGAGTAGAAAAAAAACGTAATCCTTCCTACGTCCGTCCTCAGAAGGGAAGACACTTGTGCTTATTCCACCCTGCTGTGGCCTCCTCTGGAGGCCTGGCTTTTCATTAGGGAAGATGCAGTGATGCTGGAAGCACTAGGAATAGTATCCCAAGATAAGAGTCTTACAGACGACTGATACTTTTTTCTCTCCACATAGGATCATAGGCACTGTCCCACAGCAAGCTGACAAAACAAATCCAGTATTGCCACAGCATACCCTGTACGCAGTGCCACCAAGAGGAACCCATCCTTCCACCCTCTTCTTACTTGCTTCCCAACACCAGGAGAATAGAAAAGGCTACATGGTCAGTGGTTCTTCTCAGTGTTACTGTTTATGCTGATGGATTAAAAGTAAATATGATAATTATCTGAAAAACAGATCAGGAGTTTGGCTAGTTCTCTAAAAGCTTCCAGGTTACATTATTCACTGTAACTGTGAGATTTCCTAGAAAGGTCATTCAAAAGCCTATTCCAGTGTTGTTTCTTTGCTTGGTACCTCACTTTTGGGAAGAAGTCTGGATTTTAAAGCAACAGAAAACTGAAGCAGCACTTCTTTCCCTGCTGAATTGCAGAAAACCAGGAGCCCTAATTATAATAAACTCACATAATAATAGAAGCCTGCACTACTAATGTACATGCAGAGAGATTAAAATAAGGGGTGTCCATGTGCACTAGGTAAGGATACACCTAAAGCCATATGTGGCAGACTTTTCTTCCAAAGTGTGGTCTAAGCAGAGCAATTTAACAGACACAGGGAACAGAACATCATCATTTTAAAAAAGGCAAAAGAGTGATACACACCTGTAAACACAGCTCTTGAGTGTGTTTTGAAGGACAGACTCTTTTCCACCATGCCCCACCACAAACATTTACACCACATGCAAAGGAAGCCTGTGAAATTGGGGTGTAAGGGCAGCTGAGACGTCGAAGCAGGCATAAACAACTTCTCAATAGGCAAAGAAGCAGAGGTTCAGGACCTCTTAACTGCAGCAGTCAAGTGCATTAACTTGTTTAATTTTAAATGGCTATTGCCAGACTCCCAGCTGGTGCAGCCTGGCACAGCTCCATGGATACCAGTAGAGCTACTACAGCTGACACTAGCTGGGGATCTGGCCCAGTTTCTCAATTTGTCAAAAAGATGGCAATTCTTAGGGCACACTCCTGTCCTATGCAAACTGCCAAAAGTTAGAATTGCAACAATTCGCACCAGACTCAGTTCTGCATCTTTACTCTCCTTATGTCCACTGAAAGGTTCTTCTAGAAGTAACATCATTACGTACCCCGAGGGCTGAAACCCATAATGAGACACCTGCTCTTGGGGCAACAGCATGATTAGGCTAAGTTAGAAATTCTAGCTTTAGAACAAGAAAAATTCTTCGATGCTGTGTGCACAAAAAAGAACTGCAGAAGCCAAACAAAAATAAAGGACAAGGCACCAGAAAGGGCTAAAGAGTTTGGAATATCCACAGTTTTCATACACGAATCACTTCAGTTCTGCTGATTTCTCCTTAATCTGTGAAATGGGTCTAGGGAACGCCCACCTCCGGGGAGTGCTGCAAGCACCGAGCAGCACTCTGAATGCACTGTCTTTTTATTAATGCAGTTTTAGAGGGTGAAAGAATAGTAAATATCTAACAAAAGAGACCATCCCAGTAAAAGTGACACTGCAAGCAGTTAAAGCACTGAAAACAGTTATTTAATACGGCATGAAAATCAGCAATTTTATGAAGAAATTACTGTGAAATAGCAGAAATACGTAATAGTGGTACTTCTAACAAAAAAAGAAAGAAAAGAGAGAGAAAAAAATTTCAAAGTCCGAATCCTTCCCCCCAACCAAATGCCCATCATGCAACCCAATAGGCTTAATCTGCCATAAAGCCATATACTTCCCTGAGGAGGTGATCGTTAGTTTGAACATTAATTTCCCTTCCCCTCTTCTTGTGTATCCATTAAGTGGAATAACAAGAAATGTTCATGGCCATAAGGTGTGTTTGATGGCAAGGAGTAAAAGAAAATGTGCAATTAAAAGATGTAAATGATAAACTGCTCAAGTTCTCAGCTGGCTTGACCAATATGTGGGACTTCTGGGACACGCATGTTTTCTTCTCCCATGTTGGGGTCAGTGAACTGCAGACAGCCAAGGATGGAAGAAGTTGGAGGGGGAGAGAGAAATTATTAATGCTCCATCCTTTTCTTGTTCGTTTAGATTTGCAAAACATGTTTCTTGAATGAGTTTGAAGCCCAACATATAAAAAGCTGACTATTTATACATTTGATTCTTTAAAAGCAATTAGGAATACAAAGCAGATGGTACAGCATTGTAGATTTCCCTTTTCATATTGCTTAAACACTAGAGATCAATAAGTCTAATATAAACAGATGATTTCCATAGCAGGGTTTATAATTAGCTGGCACTGAATGTGTCCAAACTCTAAAATAATTAGCAGAAGCATGTGGCACACCATTAAAACCTTGTGGCTTGTCTGCATTTACATTTATAATTATTAAAGTTAATTATGATGCTTGTGGTGTGGTTCCAAGCTCCTTTACAACTTAGATTAAATATTTTTTCAGCCCTACTTTTTCTTTCAGCCCACCAAATGCCAGCACTTTCAACAAAATTCATTTCATCAAAAAGAAAAAATGGAGCTTATTTTTATGAGAATGACCTGAATATTTTCCTAACTAAGAGTTTTATTTTTCTAAAGGTACATGACACAGGAATCGAGTAAGTCACCATTTTGGGGGGAAAAAAAAACCTGATTAGAGGTAATAATTTTAAAGTAGTCTAAGAAGACCGTTATACTTCAGCCTGATGTACTGTTTTAACTAAAACTCAAATGAAGATAAACCATTTGCGTAAGCAGAAAATCTCAATGACAATCAAAACCTTAAGCAGAAAATCTCAATAACATGCAAGACCTGACACTGAAGTAGATCTTGCTTTTATGTGCTCTGATCCTGCATGAATCACAGTGAAAAAGGCAGCATGACTGGGTACAAGCATCCTATACCAGGCAAGGACTTCTGAAGGTCTGATCTGGGTTTACAGGTCTCTTCCCACAACCTGACCTGTGGAAAGACACAGTCAATCAGTCTGGTTACTTATGAAAATTATTTTCATAAACATTCATCATTAAGACATTCTGTGACACATCCAGAGCCCCAAAGAAGTTGCACTTTTTTGCAAATATCTTTTTTCAGTTATTTGTTTCTCTGAAATTTTCTTTAGCCTAAACAAAGTTAAATTCAACATTGCCTTCCCAATGTTGTTGAGTCAAACAGGATGGATACCCTATAAAACAGCGACCCTCTGGAAGATGATGCTTCAGGAGTACAGACCCCATGATTCAGGAGCACCATCTTTTCACCCAGACGTGAGAACCAAGTAGGCAAGTAAAAATAAATTTAACCTACTAGTCTGCCTTCTGATGCAAATCGTCTCATAGCGTAAGACCATGGGAGCATAGCTGCTGAGCACAGCTCCAAAAAGGGTAGCGACTCTTCCATCACGCATCAATTTGCCCATATGAAATTCCCCATCGCAGCCTTTATTCTTGTGTTCTGCCAAACGTTTGACATGGTTCAGCTGCCCAGCTGAGTGATTATATCGTAGGCTTTCCTGCTTTAACGCGTGGTATGAAATGTCCATTCTGACATGGTTCATCTCAAGGTTGCTGGGTGAGAATTTTTCCTGCCAGTTTTCCCCTGAACACTGTACGGTGAAAGGCATACCTTCTCTACTCTCTCTTCAAATTTAACCACCATGGAGGGAGTCACACAGATAAGCGTTCGTGTAGCAGAAAATGCCACGAGCACCGCAGAGCAGCAGTGGGAATTATTCTGACACACCATTCCCAGAGAGAGCAAAGCCTAATCTTTTGCATAGAAGTTATATGATTTTGATCGGCTGCTGGAGTTTATTTGATACAGCAGGACATCTGAGAACAGGGTAAAACCTGATAATATAAGCTTAAGTTGTGGAGGTTTTTTTTCAATAAAAGGAAATTAAATATTTCACAGACGTCAGAGAGGATTAAGGTTAGCTCTTACAGAAACAGCCTTCCACCTGCCAGGTGCTAATTATTTACTATGCGCAAGTACTCCCATTTCTGAAATCACGAGGAATACCCGATTCCTACTATAGAAAAGCCTCCCCCATTTTTAATGCATTTCTCTTCTTTATGTAACATGTCCATCATGAACTTCTTGGCCCTCATTCTTGTTTCCTCTGGCTCAGGCCAGACCTGGAGATGTCTGGAATGTGACAAGGCAGTATTAGCCTGCCAACTATATTCTGTTAGCAAATTTATTTTCTTCTCCTAGACTGATGATAAAAATGTCATGGTGTGATGCTTTAGCAGGCCCAAGAGCTGCCCACCTACAGCTGCAGGGCTTGAAGAGAGCTCGGAGCCAAGAACGCCATAAGGAGAGCAGACAGCAACTCCACCAACTTTGCTCCTTCTGCACTGCTTATTCTCCTGCTAAATGATGCAATGTGACCCCCTCAGGGATTCCAAGTCTGATCATGTTTTTCTCACTATTTTTTCTTTCCTATTTCCTCCTTCTCCTTGACTAGAGCAGCCCAAACTGCTGAATTTTTCATGAAAGAGATAATATCATTGTACATAAGATAATGGCATTCAAATACATCCATCTGCTTGTTAGCTCTGACTACATCGATTGTGTTTTTTCTGAAAGAATATTTACCAAAAAGGGAGAAAAAAAAAAAGGGGAAAAAAAGGTTCTCTTCTGCGGTATAAAATACGCACTTTTTCATAACTGAAATACAGAATCCCTTTTACATACTTTAGATAAGAGAATAAAATGAACTGAGAAATTAAGAAAAGCACCCTTGAGGTCTTGCCAGGACAAAAGTATTTCCTCTTTCCAATATTTCATTAAAAATCTGGACAGGTTTTACACTAAAACACTGCTGATGGTTTTTTTTTTTCTTTCGGTAAACACTATCTTGTTTCAGAGATTAAATACTGCATGCCAATGACTGGGCTTTTTACTAGCCTAAAAGTTTTGAAATGTGGTCTAGAGGTTTACTCCTAAGGCATCCAGTCTATCTTACTTTCCCATAAAAACTGCCCAACCTAAAGCTTTATCATTTGATTCCTTTCTGGTTATTCCAACAACACAGAGTAAGAACATAAAATACGTGCTATCCAATTACTGAAAATCTGATGAAAAATTACTCTGAAAAGTAGGGCAAGTGAATATATTTACTGAATTTCAGATGCTCTAGATAAAACGGATGGCGAGATAAAAACTGCCTATCACCTTTAAACACACCGAACTGTTTTCACTTCAATTTCTATAGGTTGTGTACAACAATCCCTGGTTTTGAAGTTTCATTTTAACAAACAATATATTCTAATTGGCTTGTTTACCTTTTGCTACAGACACATCTTAAAATCGGAGACGTGCTTTGTGCTCTTCCTTTCACCTGTTTAGCACAGGAACTCCTCTGGAGCGCCTGCCATCTTAGGTTATTTGAATAACTTGTTTAAAGAACAACTACAGCACCAAAGGCTGCGTTTCTCAGACCGTCTTGAGCACATTTCAATGCTTAGTGCTGAAATGGCGAACACAGCAATTAAATGTAAATGACAGCAGTTGATGTGATTATTTCCTTCCCTCCAATCTCCTTTTTATTATAAGCTTGCATATTAAGGAAGCAGGGGGCAACACCACCCCTGAACATTTGTCCCTTTGTTTACTGGGGAGGAGGCCTGTGCATGAATATGCCTCTTGCAGTGATCCCTGAAACAGGGGAAATGAGAAGAAATCCTGATCCACAGGGAACTTCCACGTCTCACAGCCTCCAGCCCACTCCCCTGTGTAATTCACTCTGGGATTCCAGGAGTCGCCAACTGCAGCTCTCTATGAACCACTGTTCCCGACGAAGCACTGCCTTCTCAGAGAGGGGTGGAAAGAAAAATGCATTTTCCTGGAGCCAGGCTTAATCACTTGCTACATTTCAGATAGGAAGCTGAGCTCGCACCTTCTCTTTTTGGTGGTTGCAGAGCTTGTTTAGCACCACTTGAGGGTTTCTTCTACTTCAGCCCAGTTCACTCTTGACCAGCTTCCACTCCATTAGCGGAGCCACGCCTGCCTGAAACCTAGAGGATATGTAATCCCACGGGCTGGACAGAGTAGCATCACCAGCAACGAGTGCTGTCTCTAACATGACCCCCTGTGATGGTTTTCTAAAGCTGAACTTCATCATCCATTGGATACGGAGAGAACGATGCCTAAATTGTTGCTCAGCTACGATTTGATTTGTTTCAAAGCTGAATTTAGTACAACTGCATATAAAGATACTGTGATTTAATCACAGATGTTCAACAAGGGCAAAATTATTCACAAGTTTTCAGTTGTGAATTATTTTTCAGCTCCATTGACCAACATGTCTCACTTTACACCATAGTACTCTGTATTAATAGATGACGCTGAGTTTCCCAAATGATGGCATCTGTGTAGCAACCGGGGAGCAATTTTTTCTGGACAAATGCCTCTCCTTTTCTCCGACTTCTGATCTGCTGCCTGTTGTAAGTTTACTATGCAACATATACTGTGGGAGCTTTATGTCCTAAATACAGAGGACATGTCCAGTCCGGTAAAATAATGCTTTTATAATGATTGCTTCAATACTGTTTGTGCAATCTCTTTGCAAAATCTTGTTATTTGTGATTCTTATCCTACAACTTGATATGCATAATAGCTTGAAGGTGCTGGTGATGGAATTTTTCCAGCTCTTTGATGTGCCAGCAATGACTTGTCCATGTTTCACAGCCACAGACTAATGTGGAAATTACTACGGCAAAATAAACACTAACTCCGGTATGCTGTGGGATACCACGCAGGTGTCAGTTTGTGATGCAATCTCACATGCAAAACACGTACTTTTAATTCGGCATATGATTTCTTAGACACCTAATAGTCTCTTAAAAAATAAATTAATTCTATTACCCACACTCATACGTTGATTCTGAGGCTACACCTTGCACATGATTTTCCAGCTATGGACTAGTGTATAACCTTGTTTTTCTTCCGACTGACGATAAATCTGTAGACTTTAGCTGCCACAGCAAATTTGTTGGTCATGAACTAGAGGTCTTCTATAGTGTGTGCAACGAAAGCACAACCACCTGCACAAAGAAGTTCACATATAACCTTCTCCTTCAGTGTTGTGGAGGCCTTCAATCTGCTCAGGTTAAAGAGCTTGCCAGATGTTCAAAATTTAATAAATATTCCTGGCATTATGTCTCTAGTGGCATCATCAATCATTACTACAAAGAACAGTCCAAAGAACAGTCTGTGCCAAAATATACCTTTGCTTGACTCCTTTTGCTATTACAAATGGATCCAACAGAGTGCCAGCCACAGCCTCTATCCAGCACACCATTGTGCAGATGACGGATAATTTCACAAACTTTTCTGGACATCCAGGAGTTTGGAAATATTGCCAACGGTTTTCACAGAGCTAGAAGTCTAATAGCATCAGAAGCATTGGTAAGGTCAATGAAGACTTGTTACATGGGAGTGTTATTTCCCCCATGTATTTTTTTATTGAAAAGCTAGGGAGAAAATAGCTAATATTCCATCCTAGCACCCTCTTAGATAAGCCACAGCACCTTAAAATCTGCAACACTGGTCATATTCAGTTAGCATTTTGTCCTTTCCCTGCAATTAGAACTGCTATAGAAACATCTTTATCTGTATACCAGACTACTGGCAGATTAAGGTGTATTTGAAATTCATAGCCTAAGGGCACATAATTTAGGCATGTGAAGAAGATGATAAGCATCTATTCCCAGAAGAGTTAGGGTTCCCAAATTCCTACAAATTCTTTTGAAAATTCCAGTTTTAAATATTATTCACTATGCTCCCTAAATCGATGTTAAAAATTTACTATGCTATAAAAATTTACTATAAAAGGGCTGAATTCAACTCTAGGGAAGTTAGAAGAAAACAGCCAAGTGAGGCCTTTCTGAGGTACACCTTGGATTTTTTTCAGAGATTTTAGGATACTTGGTTTTCCAGAGTACATGGAGTGACTATTAACATGGCCTTACAGTAGTTGATGTCATAGAATCACAGAATCACAGAACGGTTTGGGTTGGAAGGGACCTTAAAGATCATCTAGTTCCAACCCCCCTGCCATGGGCAGGGACACCTTCCACTAGACCAGGTTGCTCAAAGCCACATCCAGCCTGGCCTTGGACACTTCCAGGGATGGGGCATCCACAACATCTCTGGGCAACCTGTGCCAGTGCCTCCCCACCCTCTCTGTGAAGAATTTCTTCCTGACATCTAATCTAAACCTCCCTGATTTCAATTTGTACCCATTACCCCTTGTCCTCTCACTACAGGCTCTTGTAAAAAGTCCTCTCCCAGCACCCTTGTAGGCCCCCTTCAGGTCCTGGAAAGCTGCAATGAGGTCTCCTCGGAGCCTCCTCTTCTCCAGGCTGAACAAGCCCAGTTCTCGCAGCCTTTCATCATAGCAGAGGGGCTCCAGCCCTCTGAGCATCTTCGTGGCCTCCTCTGGACTCGCTCCAAGTGGTCAATATCCTTCTGATATTGAGGGCTCCACAGCTGGACGCAGCACTCCAGGTGGGGTCTCACCAGAGCAGAGTAGAGGGGCAGAATCCCCTCCCTTGACCTGCTGGCCACACTTCTATGGATACAGCCCAGGATACAGTTGGCCTTCTGGGCTGCCAGCGCACACGGCCGGCTCATGTTCAGTTTTTCATCAACCAGTACCCCCAAGTCCTTAATGTCTTAATTCCCTATACTTTTTCCTCCTCTATTTGATAATCTCTCCTGTCGAGATCATTATATGGACTATTTTTAGCTTCTAAAGAACTCTTGCCCCTACTTTCGATGCAAGTCCATAACTGAAACACAATCAACAAGAATTATGTCGGACAAATACAAGAAAGAAAGTAAATTGCTTTATATTTCCATTACAAAGAATAACCAACGTAAGTATCAGTTTAGTGGAAGTAGATGTGAAAAGAGCATTTTAACCAGTTCAGAAACTGACACATCTCTTCAACTGGTGTCTGTTTGCAGCTTCAGTCAAGAATTGTTTAAATAGGAGCAAAACCACCCGGAATTACTTATGTGCTTGACTGCTCTTTCCTAACATTGCTCTGCATTAGCACATATCCACTCACATTAAAAAGCTAATCTTTAAGTTATGCTTAAAGCTAATTTTTTTTTAGCTATGCTAAGCTAAAGTTATGCTTTTAGCTACTGTGCAAGAACAGAAGTGCCACACTTTATCTACAGGTAACAGTTTTCCCAAAAATTAAGAGGTATATGGTGTTTCTCATCCTGCTGCCAAATTAAAGTCTCAAAAGTCTCATAGACTTAGAAAAATCTCAATTGGCAAGTACTGGGCTATTCTGCCCCTTTTCAAGGTCTTGGGCTGGGCATCACCCACACCTCCAGGGCTGACTAAGGAGTCCCATGAAAAAAATCAGCATGTCTAGGGCTTCACAAAGACTGCAGAATAAGGCTTCTTTAGATTTATTTGGGAGTGCTGGAAAATTGCCTGTAGAGCTGAGCCCTTACCAACATCGAGAAAATATTCAAATCTCTGAGTTATTTAGATGCATTCAAAGTACATAAAGGCAAGCTGTATAATAGAGAGAGACACTGGTACTTGTTTGCAGTGGAGGGAGGACAGGCATATGTCCGAAGATAGTTCTTTCCTAACAGTTGATGGGCTTTCCCTTCTGGTTTATGTTATCAAGTTGGTTAATTTTAATTTGTGCATGTGTCCATTCACACAGCAGAAAGTAGAATTCATATTTGGACATTACTGATTGTATGAACAATTAGACTATGTAGATAAAAACTTTCCAGAAGCTCAGTTATCCCAATTGGTAATGTTGTGCTCTGCACATAGCCGCAGGCTATGCTGTTGACAGAATTTGGCTTTCTTGGATGCCAGCCAGCTCGATAACATCTTTTTTGAGTAAGAGACCACTTGATGATCAAGGGTTAAATCGTGTTTGGAAGATTTTGGCACGGCCATCAGGGCTCCAGAGACAGAGGGAGGTTACATACGTTTATGTACAAGGCCAGCCGAGGCACAGAACATAGCACAGAGTCAGAAAAATTCATCTTTCTCATCACTTTAGACAGTATGGAAAAAAAAAACCAGAGTTGTCAACCCTTTGAAAACCTTTAGCTTATATTGCACCCCATGGGATACAAATATTTGGCAAGTCCTTGCATTCTTGCAAATGCAGGCCCCCACTTGCAGCTGCCACTCATGCAGACCGGGGAACCTGCTCCTAGCATCTTCTGCTGTGTCTGTGTCTCTTGGAGTCACAGACTTTAGAGACAGAAGGACCCACCGACTGTCCAGTGTAACCTCTTCTACAACTTCAGTCAGTGATTTTGCACAAAAATTCTTGTATCAAACTTTCTGGTTTGGGCCTCAGCTAGAGCAGCGCTTTCAGAAAGGCACTCAGTAGAGGTTTAAGGACTCAAAGGGATGGAGAATGCTTTGCATCCCTTGGGTAATCTATTCGAGTATTATTTTCAGGGTTAACTAAAGATCATTCTGGCCCACATAATGCTACAGAACTCAAGAGAGTAAGTTTTAGCCAATTTTAACTTCAGTTGATATGTCTTGCCATATTTGCCCCGCAGAATCTCAGGTGGCTGCATATGATAGATACCAGTTTTCTGCGCACTAATCTGATCTCTGAAAGTCCACAGGTCCAGATATTGTGTTGACTCAGAAACAGAGACCCTCTACATAGATATTTCTATTGGATAGTCTTTGTAATGAAACCATATAATTTAATTTTTATTATGTTTCTTAAACAACATTATTGCTGAGCACTGAGTTTATTATATGTTTGCATCAAAAGCAGGGGCAAGATTTCTTAGGAAGCTAAAAATGTTTCCTCTTTTAGTGTTCAATTAAAAAATAGATATACTTTAAGGAAATGTAAATGAGAGCTTTGGGATCCTTTGGCACACAACACGCAGGGAGCTGAATTAACACTGTGAGTGGAACAGACCCATTGCTTAAGATGCACAGACTCGTTAGAACACAGCACTGAAGAACGTAATGCACGAAGCAATCTCACTTTACATGGGAATGGACCAGAGCCAAAATTACAAAACTTGCCTGTCTAACATTAGAAACTTATATCCATTTTTATATAAGTGACCCAATTATAAGAGGTGTTATAAGATAGGTGACTGAAAACACAGCCTCTTGAAAAAGGCTTGAATTCATTTCAATGGTCCCACCCTTAGGTTCTCTTTACTCTCTGTAATCACCATTCAAACACAGAAGCATTTACCCTGAAACTTACTCCATGGACAAGCTACAACAGCAAATCCCAAACTTTTTGCCTGGTGGGCAGAACTAGATGTTACACTTGCCATCTGGCTGTCAGAGGGGAAAGAATTCCAGGAGGAGAAGGGAGAGAAAATAGGAAGGACATGGGGGAATATTAGCATTCTTTCCTTTAAAAGCTAAGTTGATAAGAGCTAACCACTGCTTTAAGGAAAGCTGGTACTTTGCCTCATAAGAGAACTTTGGTGAACTAGCCTGTATAAAATTATAGAGGTTGTTATGTTTGTAGCCTCCTTGCTGTGCATTCCTCCACAAAAGTGCTAACACCCGCTGTGCGTGGCCAAATAACATGAATTAAAAATGCCGCACAGTGACGAAGTTTGGTTTCAGATGAAAATACCTCAGAACTGGTTGACTATTAACACCTCAGTGTTTCCAGTGGTCCCAATCTCAGCCTCTCTCTAGGCTGCTGATAATATAAGGCAACCAGAAAAAATACTTTGTTAACTCCAAGGTACACCTGAAACCTAGCTAGAACCACCAGCCTCCAAAGGCTGAGAACAACACAGTCCAGGTGCAGCTTTCGGAGGATTAAACGGCCTAAGGCCGTAATTTCTCCACACTAGCCCCCAAACCACAATGCCTATGCCCATCTGCCTTATATATAAAGCACATGCTACAGGCCCATGTTTGCCATGACAGCCATGAAATCCCCAGCCATTTTGCAGAAGCCATTGTCCTTAGGGATAATAAAATTCTGTAAGACAACAAACATAGGAGGTAGCACTGCCAGGTCAGAAAAGAACTGTTTTATGGGTAGCTGTATATTAGTTTTAGGACAGGGCCACTGGCAGCTAGTGCCCTAAATTATGTCTGGGAGACACGTGAAGTGAGACAAGTGGAACGGACAATAAATGCCAACTGCCGTGGGCAAGGTTTATGGGGCCAACAGTGGTTTAACATTTGGGCAAATGCCTCAGACATGCTAATTTTCTACTCTCTCTGATGGAAATGACCAATTAGCTGTAACCAACCCAGCTCAGATTTGAAATATCAGGTATGGATTCCTTATAGAGCCCTGTTCATGATCAACTCTGCAGGGAAACGTGCACAAAAATGCCAGGTAACACTGAATAGCAAGTAAATACAAGGAAATTGCAAACTGCTCACATACATTCTGTCAAGTAAATTAATTGTTCACTTCTACTTTATTAGGAGACCTTTATGGTTGTGAGCAAGCCTGCCTTGCTAAAATCCTTTGATCACTCTTAATACTGGAAGTCCTCTTTTGTGAGGCTAACTTAATACTGTTGTATTCATGCAGCCTAATCTGAGTAGGTGCTAAGTGCTTTGCCAGCAGAGTTGTTGCAGAGTGTGGAGGAGAGATCATTCTATTTATTCAATTTTATTCCATTCAATAGGCTGGACTTCTTTGTTTACATGATAAATTTCTTAGCTGTCATTTTTTTCCTCTCTCAGTTTTATGTATTATACTATGTTCTGTCATTTTGTTGTTCTGTTTCTCTTTATCAAAAAAATTGAATTTGTTTCAAAAAAGCTGATCTTAAATCTTTTCTGCTTCAAAATTAGCTGTTGCCTAAGCAATCACACATGCAGGTCGAAGTTGAAAGGCAGATCCTACATTCAGAGAATTCAATACCAGAAGACCGTTTGAGTCCAAAGAGAAAGAAATGAAGATCCAAGACTGTAACTTGCCTTTTCTAAGTTACCCACTGTGAAAGAAACTGTAAATAACCTAGTATATACATTTAAAATTAATTAAAAAAAGGGAAGTCTTGGTCTCGCCACAAGACACCATCCAATCCCAGCAGGCACAGAAAGGCTGTCAAAGGCTTCAATGGAAATCCTGGACCTGGTAAAGTCAATTTAAATAAAGCCAAGATTTCACCAAGTGACCTCTCTCTTCCTGGTTTCAATCTCTATTGCTTCAAAATGAATTGGAAAGCCACTTTAGGAGAAACAAGAGAAGGAGCAAAACAGGAAAGGAAACCAAACGTTTCCTTCATCCAAAATGCTAGCAAATGCTTGTAATCAGGAAAATTCAAGGGTCAGTCCTGCAGCTTTGCTTTAATTGTGCTCCTCTTCAGATAAGAATCTCTTAGGGGTGTAAATTGCCTTGCACTCCCTGCATGTATAATGTCCAACGGAGTTCAGGGAAGGGCTTGCAGTCTTAACGAAGGAAGAAAACATGTAGAAGTTGATTTTAATCCCCATCATAAACTTTGTCTGTGCCTTCCATGAATTAGGCTATACAAGCAGAAAGTGAAGTAGTGATTAAAAAATATCAGTGTGAATATTTTTTCCAGAACCGAGATAACTCAAATATCCCAATCAGGGAGGTTTCACCTTTGTCCAAGATAAAATATGAAATATTATCTGTTATGCTCAGAAACAGGATCAAATGAACCACATGCCATATGTGGGTGGGAAGAGGGACGGTCTCTAACTAAGGAGATTGCTGAGTTCATACAAACCATGTGAGCACTTTAAGTGCTTCTTTCTCGGGAGTCACAGTGACATTCCTTCCTTTTTTTTAATTTTATCTTACCAGATTTACTATTTTCCTTTCCTTATGCTAGCCCTAATCAATGCTGCAGGTCAGGTTGAAAGAATGGACAGCCCTAGAGCCACATACATTTAAACCACTTTGATGCAAATATTGATCCAGAGAGCATAGACATGTGGAGGTGATGCTTTTTTTAATGGACAAGCTTCTCCCTCCCTCCCTCCCTTCCGGGTTTGCGCTTCATGAGATAAAAAAGAACTGTCTGCTTGAATGAATACATGAATTAACAGATCCAAAGATAGACCAGCCTCAATGATAAATTCTGTTAAACCCAGAAAGCAAGATGCCATCTGCATGAAGTGCAAGTGCATTTCATGGCCTTGTTTTCTTAAGCGTTTCCATTTCTTCATTCACACTTTCTAGTACGGGTACTTTGGCAGACAACATAAACAGTGGTGGGAGAGAAGTAGTGCTTCATGTCAGCATGAACGGTGCTGCTGACACAATGTCCACCACGGCCCGATGCTTAATTCCCATGTACACAAGACTATCAAAGCATTTTATTAGAAAGCCACTGTCCACGGCTTATATTTAGAAACAGAGAGTGAGTCCAAGCTGCAATCCAAAGACGAGATCAAGGGAAGGAAAGAATTCTAAGGACCGCTTTGAAATTCAACACTAAAAAGATCTGACATTCTTCTATCTGTAGGCATTTTTAGGCTGGACTGAAAATAAAAAGAAAACCTGTTTGTACAGAGAAAGCTTGCCTGGCCCTGTGCCAAGACAGGAAGTCTATCAAAGCTGGGCAGTGTTTGAAAGCAACAGAATACTAGAACCAAAAAAAGAAAAGGGGGGTGGGTGGGTGAGAGAAACTAGAATGCAAAGACTTACTTCTACATTGACTTTTTTGCTGTTTTTCAGATGGCTGCGCACAGTTGTTGATAGCTGTACCACTCCCTGTTTATTCAGCTCCAGCCACGAACCTCCACGTGCGTGGCCAGACTTGAGGTGACTGTGGCACAGCCACAGCAGCACTGCTTGCCAGGAGGATGTGGACGCAAGGATCTAGGTTTGTATCCAAACACCAGGATGAATCAATCCACGTCTAAACAAAACTACCAGATCTCCATGGGATAAATCAGGTTGGGGGTTTAACAGCAGACGTCAAGTCTTCCTGTGGGTTTATCAGGGACGTTAAGGCCTACGGAGAGCTCCAGTGGGTCAGAGGAGGATTTGCTGTGCGGTGGAGAGCCGTTCGCTAGACACGTTCACAACACACACAGGCTCACAATTATAGCAATACAGGGAATGTCATCTTCCAGCCTTTGACCTTGGAAGAACATTAATTCTTAACAGACATCTGTTTTTTTAACTTCTTTAATTTTTTTTCCTTTTTTTTTTCTTTTTTTTGAATTTCTGCCTGTAATCTATTCAGGTACAAATGATGCTGTCATCTTGAGCTACAAGTTAGAAAGTTATTACTTTTAATATGCCACTACCTTAGGCCTCTACTGTTATATAAAAGAAAAATAACCTTGTGTGACAGTTTAACATTGATAGATGTGCCTGCCAAATGCAAAGAGATAAATAAGCAGGTGATGAATAAACAGCACTTCAAGTAAAGACATTACGCTGCATGCATAAAACGACGCCAGGCACCTAGGAGCTGTGGGTGGCCAAAGGTTAGCCATTTCATGCCCACTCAGTAAAGCAGACTTAATCGCTTCCAATATTTTCTGTTAAAAAGCACGCTTAATGAGCCAATTTCACAAGCCCAGAGAAACTGATTATTATCTCCGAGTTCCAACTGAGTTGGTTGTTTTCCAAGAGCCAGTTTTTCCTTGACGGGA
>NW_010267232.1:0-11745 GCF_000690775.1 Eurypyga helias | reverse complement strand
AGCCGGAGTTAAACCATGACAGGCATTCTTGTTCAAGGCCAGGCTGGACAAGGCTTTGAGCAACCTGGTCTAGTGGAGGATGTCCCTGCCCATGGCAGGAGGGTTGGAACTAGATGATCCTTAAGGTCTCATCCAACCCAGACCATTCTGTGATTCTATGATTCTATGTGTTGAAGGAGGAAATGCAGATGGAATGGGACAGGGGAAATGACATTTTCCCAGGACAATGAGAAAGGGGCACTTGGTTGATCCTGGCAGCAGTAGAATACAGAGCACAGAAGTTGGAAAGGTCACTTGGAGGAAAGACAGTGAAAGCGGGAGTCACGCAAGTCAACAGCATCTTTCTTCACGCCAGGAAACAGGCACCTCAGGTAAAGAAAATATCTAAACTCTCTCAGTGCCTCACAGCAACACAATGCAACCTTTTTAAAAATTTGAGGTGTTGACAGTAAAAGGATGAAATTATAATTAAGGACCTGATGTTCAAAAGTTAGTTTTGAATTAAGTTTAGTTTGTATGTTTTCTTCCCAAAATTAAACACATATATACAAGTCATGCAATCAGAGTAGAATGTTTAGGGAATTAATCTTAGAGAGGAACTAACTTTGTTCTGCAAGTTGGAAGGCCATTGCCTAGACTGCTGTCATTCTCTGAAGTCTATAATTCCTAGACCTGCACAATCATGCTCCAACTTTTTCAGATTATGCTCAAATCTTCTTTCATATGAATCCATTTGGTTGGACTGCAGAAGAATCGGTTTCTTCTCCAGTTCTGTGTTTACATTGTGCAACATCATTATGATCTGACAGGATCAGATACCCTGGACAGGGCCACTTATTCCTCACCTTACTTACTCTACATTTAAGTTATAAAAACCCTGTTGGATATGCAAAAGCCTTAGCCATAGATAATGGGAAAGATTTAATACAAGGAAATAAATGTTCCAGTATTCAGTAAAACAGTAAAATAGTTACATAGTACAGAGTGAATTAGATTACTTACACCGCTATATATTAAGCATAGCCTTAGTAAGAATAAAGTCTATTTTAATAATGTTCTTAAATAAAGTATAAAACCACATTTCCTTAGCTCATATATCACTGCTAGTTCTGGACAGAACATAACAATTTCTTGTTATGGAAGATTTCAAAGTTGAATAATTTCTCTCTATTTCAACAAATAAAAGAAGACATTTACTTGCATGTGACTTGATTTCATCTGCCCCTTCCTAAAAAAGAAAACAACAAAACAGAATGCAAAAGACTCACATAGAAAAAAGTAATGAGGCTATCTGGAACAGGACACACCCTGGACATTGAAGCTCTAAGCTAAGTGGAAAAAGATCCGTTTACAGTCTTTGCTTTGAATGAAGCAGAGCCCCAAACTGAGCCTTGGTATGCTGGAAAGCTTTAGGACCTATTTATTTCTTTGTGAAGTCTCCTCCACAGTCCATTCTTCCCTTATTTTGTTGAAATGACATCCTTTATCTGGGACACAGTCCTAAGATGAAGATTTTCAGTTAAACTTTTCATCACTGGTTTAGATGAAAAGAAAAGTTGAAGCAAAAAGTGAACCCAAGCCAAAACCCCATTTTCTTCCTGGTCCTTTTCCATTACTACTGACAACTGAAAAACAAGCCTGCACAATCAGGTCCCTGTAGAGCTAAAGATACTCTTCTACAGACAGAGATCAAACCAGATTGCTCCCTGCTTGGAGTAAGTGGAACTAGGCAAAGAGTTGTAACTCAGTCATAATTCCCTTCTTGAGCTACTCCCTGGGTATTGCAGCAGCACACAGCCCATTTTCAGGACATATAAATTCACCACATCACCCTTAATAATTGCTATGGGCCTTTGTAATTTGTTCTGTCATTTTATAAATAAGAACAAACCCATGGTGCCCTGGTAACTGAATCAGCATTTATAACTTTGATCCTATTTTCAGAGTAGTATGTATGATAACCTCTTGGTACTGCTTCAATCCTACACGGTGCTGCAGAATTTCTCTTTCCTTGCTGCACATGTAAAAAATACTGGAGAGGAATCTGTCTTCCAGCAAGAAGAAAGGCCATTCAAACCCTGAAAGGCACTTTCTGAAAGAAATTTATTGGAAACATCATTTAATGTGAAGTGTCATACCAGTAAAATGAGGATTTTTAGAAAATTTCAAGGCATCTAAAACTAAATTTATCTCCTTGGACATTTTCAGTTTCACAAAAAAGTCTCCTTCAGAATCCATTACAAAGTAACACAAGTCTAAATTTCATGGAGGTCTTCAGTAAGTATTTGAATTTTAAAACTGCTGCAAAATAAATGTTTTCTAACAGACAGGTGTAAGCAAATTACTAGAGGCTCCATTGACTACTGGTTCTTCTGTATTTCTGTATTTCTAACAGTGGTTTAAAAAATTATATTAATACATTGATGGTAAATTTTGTAGGTGATTCCTGGAAAATAAGGATGCAAGGAGAAGGGGCTGGTGTTGTTTGAATGCCTTGATCCAGTCACCTATATTCAGAACAATTAAATACAAGATAAAATACCTCTAAAAAAATCAACAATTCAACTATTTTTATAGAATTAATGTCTCAAAAAACAGTCCCTCACAAATGACTTACAGGTCATTGCTGTGAGTTAGCTGTTCAGTGTGAACTCTTCCTGCAATGTCTTGTTAAATGGGCAAAAGAATTCTGTATAGTGTTATAACAAATAAAACTAAGAAAGTGTTTATGCCCCTGTACACAGCACTGGTAAAAATCAGTGCTAGAATGCATTTGTGGAATGGCCCCAGGAAAACAGCTCAACTCTGAGAAAGTGCAGAAGAGAAGCCTGTCTTTATTAAGTGATTATAAAATATATCTGTGATATCAGGCTGATCAGGCTTAATATTCTGTTTATTTAAGAAGTTAAACATGACTCAATTACAATACATTGTTATTTGCACATGAAAAAGACATTAAGGGAAGGCTTAACAAGGCTCAATGGCTGCAGAAAAAAAAAAAAAGAAAATCAGAGAAATCCAACCTTGAAATAAATCTGAAGTATATATAACAAAGTATCATAACAGCCTACTTCAGGGGTCTGGTAAACTCAGCTGTGTGGCATCTTCAAGACCTTGTATCTTACTAAAAGTCATGTCATCAACAAGATTTCAAAACACTCCAAATCCCTGAAATCTGCTAATGCATGACTACCTGTAACTTTATCATTTAAGGAACATAGATATTTAATAGACTGTTTCAGCTTGTCAATTCCACTAAGTAAGAAGGATCTATAAAATTATAAAACTATTTGATGGAATACCATTCATTTTTTCCCCATTTTGTGATTCCTTGGGAAACTTTCTGAAGAATAAGAACCCTAAGCAGTACAATGTTGTTACACTACCTAGACAGAACACAAACTATATGAAATTATATTAATTATACCACAGAAAAGGAAGCTTTTTGGGTTTTTAGGGTTTTTTTTTAATTGCCTAGGGGGTTGGTTCTGTTATTACTGTTCACCTGCTCTTCGTTGTACAATCTGTTCTAATTCCCAGAAGCACCAATTTTGGAAGAAAGTTGCTCCTCTGATAATGAGCCAAACTTCCTGATAACAGTGGTTATCATTTAATCTCCAGTCACATACCATTTCAGATACCTCACACTGCTCTCTAAAAGATAATTCTGTGTGTATTATGCAGCCCAAGGAATCTGCTTCACTATACCTTGTTCCCTCCTACACAAATTGCTGGCTGCATTTCCCAGCACTGAGGTTCCCCCAGCTGCAGGACTTTAGCTTTTCCTCAGCCCTGGACAGAGCAACTGCTCTCACCTGTTATATTTAAGTCCTCTTGCAGTCAATATGTAAGTTTGGGTTTCTTTTTCCCCATTAGTAATGATGCCCTCCCAGACCATGGGAAGATGTGGGCTTAGGATTTGCTTCCAGACAGAACGAACAGGTTACTGGAAGGAAACAGATTACAAGGAGGTACTTCTGTTGCTTCAGTACTGGAGTGAGTGTTTTAATTGCAGAACTACTATAATTTAGGCATGTAAGCAGTGTAATTTCTATTTTGACTACAAGGTTTTTGACAGATGAGCTTCTTACTTGCAGTCTGAAAACAGGGTTTTTTATTATGTCCTTTTTTTTTTTTTTACAAGAACGCAGGGAGAGTACTAGGGCAAATATGGAAGCAGGTGTCAGATGAACTGTTTCAAAACTATCAGAGTCTTTTTCACGAAGTGGCAAAAAGAATGAAAACAAGTAGCAGCTGTCATGGGTAAGCTTGTCTGCAGGCTTGGGTTTGCCACCTAAGTTCCCAAATGTGTGTTAAGTATCACTACTGTTTTTCTCATTTTTATTACAACTAAAGTATCTCCAGTTGTTCTGAGAAGTTTAGTTCTGCAGTTATTGATGCTTTCTAGGGTTTTAAGAAGGATCAATCATGTAAATTTACAATTGGAACATTTTAGGATTAGGGGGAGAAAAACCCCAAAATTAATGCGTGTTCTCTCTAATGACATTCAAGCATTTCTGCCTGAAAGAATGTATAATGGATTTGAAGTCAGACTTGACAATAGTCATTACATAGTATGCAAATAATGTCATACATTGGAACTGTTTATACTAACCTTCCTACTGACCAAAAGCCAGTACAAAACCCACAAACAATGAACAAATGTTCCTGTGAGAGGTAAATAACTGATACAAAAGAAAGAAGTTTTAAGTAACATCTTGTCAATATCAGGAAGACACCTGGGAAGGGGAAAAAAAAAAAAACAACCCACAGGTAAAGCTTTTGATACAAACAAGGTTAAAAAAATTCTGTAACGCTAACAAAACAGACATTTGCTGATGAAATGGGTAATTACTGACAATGACTCAGATACTAATGATAGAGACTGTCTCTCTAAGGCATAGGCATACATCTAGGCCACAATAACTTTCAGCTTCCTCTTATTGCATCAAATTAGCAGTAAAAGAGGTTCCCTAGTGATTCTTTTGCAAAAGCAGAAAATTAAAATCTGAGGGAGAGAAGCAATGTTGGAGTCAAATAAGACCTCTCACAAGAAGTAAGGCAGTTATTGGGAAGAATGTGTTGATTTCATCAGACAGTAAAGTTTTCCTTTGTTTTTTTTAAATCCATGTCTTAAAGAGCATTCTGAATATTACACAAGTTAACCCATGTTACCTTGGCTGGGATAATTGTATGTTCTGTATATATGTAGGGAAGAAATCCCACAACCTAAGATCCTATTGTGTATGCCTAAGTCTCAAAGCCTGATCGAGTAGTAAAGAACAGTGAAAGTAGAACTGAAGAAATTATACAAGCAGCCAAATACTTGTGACTAGACACAGAAATAGGTTTTTTTGCACTTACTTGTTTATACTGAAATCAAGGCTATCACTTTATCAAAAATAACCTTAAGAGTTCTGTGTGGTAGAAGTTGAAGAGCATCTCTGCTTATGAGGCACAGAAAAGTCTACAAGGCAATTGTGTTTGGGAACAGTGTGTAGTGGGAAACTCTGCAAGTATTTGCAGGTAGCTCATGCTAAACAACTGATTCACTGCTAAGTATTACAGGTCATCTGAGCTGAACATTTTGTTTGGCTTGCTTTCAAGTACTGTAACTTCTTCCTCATTTTTGATTGCCAGCAGGAAAGAAGAGACACTTGATTATACTTGAGTTTTCTTTGTGATTTTAAAGACAAACGATTCTAAACCAGCCAGTCACAACAGCTAATATGTTAGCGCAAAGCTTCTGCTTATTCATGCACCGTGTCGTTACGTGATGATACTCTTCACCCCTCATGAAAGGAAGCAGTGAGTCTCTTAGGATTATAGAATCCTTCAACAAAATTGGTGATCCCAGGGTCTGCGGAACAAATACAACTGACACTGTCCACGTCAATAAACTGCTGTTCATTACCTTCCTCTATATCTTTACGATGAGCACCAAAACTGCTTAGTCAATGCAATTAGCCAACTGCCCTACCAGAATGAGTAATTACAGCAAAACTCTTACGAATGGAGGAGTTGCTGCAAGATGGAAAAAACTTGTGAAAGGTTTCAGTGTTACTCACTTTTTATTATCATTGTTGCTGACATAGGAAAGCACCCAAAAGACAAATTTTTGAAACTGTGAGAATATGAATTAAAATTTCAGCACAGTCTTTTATATAGATCTTGTCGTTTACTTGGCTAACTTACTGTAAAATGGTAGAAGAGTTTTAAAGCTAGAAGGCGTGACTGCTTTTCCTAGATCGCAGCTTTCCTTTGGATATGTGTGCAAAGCACTTGAAGTTTAGACTCACGAACTTCCTTCCAAAGGCACAGTACAAGTTAGTGCTGTGATGAAACACGGTCTCGAGCCCTGAGATGAAAGCCTTCCTACAGCAATGCAGTACAGAAGCAGGGCGCTCCACAGGTGTAGTGAAACTGTCCTTGGTCCCAGAGTGAAACTGCTCATCTTCTGTGTGGCTGTGGTGTCTCTGCGGTGCTTTATCCACCCTTGGGAGGGATGTCAAAAGTTATAGTATCAGATAGTATCAGTATAGTACGTTATAGTATCAGATCACTGTAAGGAAGAAATCAATAACCAACTAGTTTATCTATGTCCCCCCTGTACATTCAGTAGATAGCATCATTGTAATGTTCCTCGCTTTCCATGGCATCCTAAATATGGCTGTATTACTTTCTAGATAACATAGAAATAAACCACTTACTGGAAACACAGTCAAGCTAGGCAATATTGAAAGTGTGTAGAAAAGTGCTGATCAAAAGCCCTTCATGAAACATAACATCTTTGTCTTCAGGCAGCAGAGTATACACACACTAAGGGAAAATCATGAGTTTCAGTTTTAGGCTTTAATGTGCTCTACTTCTATATTTTATTACAATTACTATTGCAAGGACTCGCTTATGGCACAACCTTCTTCCAGGAAAAATTAGAGCTTAGTCAGTGATATTCCACAAGGTAGACATTTTATGGAATATCTTATTTAAAAGACTTTAAAAAATATTTTTAATTGATGCTAATAACTTTAAGGGCTGATATTCTGATTTTTTTTTTTCTTTAAAGTGATGGAGTCTTCTTATACTGTTAATATCCAAATACACTATGCCATGTAAAACCAAGATGAAAAAGAAAAGAAAAATACAGTGCAACAAACTGAAATAAAACTAATTTTGAAGGCTGCTCAATTGAATTATAAGGGGGGAAACAAGAAGGAAAATCACATCTTCATTAAATGTGATATGAGATCAGATTTGTGTGAAATAGCTATAATTTGATGCTTAGGGCTAAGTATAGGAAATTCTTTACCTTTATACTGTCTCTCTAGGCAATATTACCACAAAGAATAAATATAAAAATGAAACGTCTCTCGTTTCATGCTTAGATACAGGCACCAAGATCCTGACCTGCTGATAGCAGAAGTTTTAGTAGCGACTGTAATAGGGCCAGTAGTTTAAGGTGAAAAGTTTCTGTACACAATTCCAAGACAGTCAGCTGAGTCTTGCTGAAATGCATAGATGAGAGCACTTGACTAGGAAAATCCTCAATCCGTTTTTAAAACTTGTCATTACTCTGTTTCTAAATGGATTGTGAACTGTGCCAGCTATAGTTTATGTCAAACTAATTTTGGATTATACTGTTTAAATAGATTTTGTGAGATACCACCTGGCAAAGAGTACACTGAGAGTTGTCATGGTTAGGGTTGTTTATTTGAGTATCTTTTAGTGAGCCTGTCTTCCTGCAATCAAGAATACTGGCTAGATTTCTAGGAGGACATTTTCAGCTAATTATCTCAAAATATAGAGACAGAGGCTCTGCTTTGGTTGTGTGCTCTGGTATGGTTGGGAAATCCAGAAAACGTGACACTATTTAAAAATGGTATGAACAGGAAGGTGAAAGGCATCTGAGCTAACACACTTGTATGGTTGTGTTGCCTCTGCCCAGTCTTTTTTTTACTGTTTCCCTGTTAGGCTTCAAGCAACTGGGGAGCCAGATTATTTATGAATGAAATAATGAGGGTCTTTCACCTCCAGGTCATGGTTCAGATTCAGCCCACATTATCCTGAATGCTCCCTTGGCAACTGAAATCATTTGAAGTACAGTTGAGTGGTACAAGTCCCCCGTGCTGGCTGTTATGGATGTGTATAATTGGTCCCTTAATATACTATTGAAATTGTCTTCAGATAACTGTCTTATCAGCCTTAAAGCAGGGGTCAGTTTACACAGGGTCCAAACAATATTTTAACTTAGAGGATCAGAATCTTGTCAGTCAAACTGAAGCAAAACAGGGGAAACCAGTAATGCGCCTGTTGTGTCACCACAGACTTTGACAATAGCTCAGTTCCTAGGGCAGAAAACATAGCCTTTTCACGGGCACTAAACCCCTTCATGAAATGATTAGAAAGCTTTTTAGGGGGTTTGGTTTGGGGTGTTTTTGTTCAAAATGGAAGTTGCTTCTGGCCTGAAACCTTACAAGCCAGGGTTCAGCTCAAAACATATTTTATGGTTGAGTTATGGCAGACCATTTAAATTAATGATTTGCAATGGAATTGCTGACACAGCTTTAACTCTAGTTGTTTGAATGGCACCAGTATAATTATATGAGAATTTAATGATTTCAGCTGCAGTTGAACTGACAAGCAGCATAACCAAATAAACACCAGCATTTATACAGGCTGTGAGTAAGGAAAAATGTAGTAGCAGACCTGGGTAAATACATTCATAGGAACCTTATGGAAATTTTGATAGGAAAAAATTCAAGAATATTTCAGGCTATAAATAAATACCACCTTAATTTCCTTTTAGAGTAAAACAGAATAGAGTCACGATGCAATTACACAGTCCTCCTCTCCCTTTATATAAAAAGCATGTGAGACCATCCGGATAAATACAGGATGTGTTAAACTACAGACTGACGAGTGACTCATCAATAGACAAAAATAGATTTAAAATGAGAAACGAGCTGAGAGAAATGGGCTTAGCAGTGGGTAGCACACAGGGAAAAACTGAGAGATTAAAAAAGTTAAAGAAGGAAGTACTGTTACAGAACATGCATTTCATTTATAGCATTCTTTGCTGTACCATATATTAACTAGAACTAAGACATCTGCTTAGCGAATGTTATACACTCTTCCTTCAAAACTGAAGTTCATACATGACTTGTGTCCAAAAAAAAGAAAAACCCAGCTTTTGAATTAGGACCAATTTATTTAATATCAATACTTGCGTATATTACTTTGCTACTCTCAGATAAAGATGTTTCTAATGAAAACCAAGCTTCTGATGTCTGATAATTACATTGCGGTTATATGGTTTTCTTTTTTTGCTGTGCAGGTACCTCTTCTGTGACTTATTCCTCTTCAAACTCACAATCCCAGTTCACACTTCCAGCATAGCATTCAGTATGTCTAACACTTTCTATATCAGGCTTTCAAGGAGTTTTCTCAAATAGTACCATCTTCTTGGAGAACACAGTATATCTGTTCATATTTTGTAAAGCAACTAGCTTTCCTCCTCCCAATTCTTTTTAACTTTTAATTCTCTTCAAAAGGCTTTATCTGAGCATCTGAACCTGACAAGAATTCATGTGCTATATACCATTTTTTCATCAGATATTCTGATGCTCTTAGTTCAATGGAAAATTATACCATTATTGATGATAACTCAGAGGTTTATAGGATTTCATTTTGAACATTCAGGTCAGAAAGCTGTATCATTGACTTCAGTGAAGTCCACTATTTCTCTGTTCAACATGGAGAGAAACACTCAAAGACATAGCAAACTAACAGACAACAAACTAAAAAGAATTTCTTATTTCTATTTTCATTAAAAACCAAAAAAATCATATTCTTCTGTCCTGTTTAAAGAGAAAATAAAAGTTCAATGGTCATATCAAGAACGATTTAAGAAGCTAAAGCTAAAATATAAGCAAAACATAGGTATAGGACAGAAAAGGTTGCACCATAAAAATATCTATGCAAGCTGTTGCTTCACTCTGGAAAACCCTAAATTCTATATTTCTTAATTAAAGCACCTCAATTCAACAGGTTTGCTTTTCAATGTGTACTTCAGCATCTTAGGATTGACCAGGCTGATTAGGTAAATATTTGCCTGTTGTCTAAATTTAATCAGAATCCCTAAATTAGGTTTCTCTGCTGCCTTCTTCAGTTCTAGCCTTTATTATGAGGGCAATGGATATATTTTGCTATGGGAGATATAGGATAATACATAGGAACTGTTCTCAGAACATGCCTGGAAGGTAGGAATTCTTTGCCAGGCTGATGGTTTTAAACCATGAGACCATAGAGGTTCCTCATGCTCCACCTCACTGGTTCAATGTGTCTTGAATCTTACCCTGCTCAGTGGCTTGGCCTAAAGAAAAGTGACTAACAGGAGAGTAGAAATTCCCTGGTCCTTTGTCTTTTGCTTTCCTGTATTTATCTGAACCTGAATATCTGAGTGGATCTGGCTGCAGTAATGGAGTGAAACTAGTTACATTTTAACAGGGAAGAATCTTGACTATTAAATTGTTAGCTGTATGACACCACTCGGAGACAGAACAATAAACAATTTAGAAGGCTAAAGGGGTAACCATTGTCATTTAAGAAAACATGCAGATAATTAATGTCTACATATCATTACTTCAAAATTAAAAGATAATGACATTTGCAAGAGAAGTTCACTGGCAGAGATCCAACAGTAGTATAAATAGCAAATAACAAGAGGAAGTATCAATGGATTATTCAGGTATGATGAAAAAATGTAATATGATGAACACTAACCCCTCTTCCTTTTGTTTCATTTTTATTTCAAGCTTAAGCAGAAAGGAGCTCCCAAGAAATAAGAAGGTACATATTAACACACATATGCTGTTCTGAGCATGCCAATTCATTTCTCATCCACTGTTTTTCTTTGAACAGTTCTGCCTGTTTAATGAACTACAAAATTAAATCAACCAAACCATTTTAGTAAGTCAAATTATGACTAACAATAGTATCTGATTTTAGTCAGGGTGGTGTTGTGCATTTAGATTGCAGATCAGTCCTAAATGAATTTTAGCTCCCCTAGCGCTGCAGGACAGACAGCAAGAAAATCAGATGAGTAATTATCTAGGCAGGACACAGTGTCAAAATTTTCCTAGAATACTACATTTAGTACTGTTTCCAAAGAAAATATAATCTATGTGTTCATTGTCTTTATAATTTTTCAGTATATAAAAATCCATATACACACAGAGATGAGAATAAGAATGGAAGTGTCATTAGTACTTCATATTCTGCCTGTGTTTAAATTGAATATAAATTCACAAATAAAACACTTGTGTGTTTCCCATTTCTTGTCACAGATATGGTTATGTAGCTCTTCAGTTTTTAAACACTTTCTATCTGTAGTTGCACAATAATTCTCTACTGAAACAAATCCTGAAGTACCAATACTAATTGATAGATATTTATCATTTTGTTATGATGAAAAATAACAAAAGCTCATTTCATTTGATAAAGAGTAGATGAGATATTACATATGTTGCAATAATTTGATAGCATAGTGAGGACTTGCTTTCCTTGATATCTATCTTAATTCACCTTCCTTGATATAAAGGAAGATAAATTCTATTGGGTTTACCCTATTTTTAATAAAACTATAGATTCTTTATTAAGATTGCTATGAATTATATGGAGAGATATGAATATATTATATATAAATATATATACTAACCTACTGAGGGAAAGATTAATAGCGGCAGG
>NW_010267231.1:0-7201 GCF_000690775.1 Eurypyga helias | reverse complement strand
TAATAGAACCTTTTAGGTTGGAAAAACCTTAATGATCACCAAGTCCAAGCATTAAGCCAGCACTGGCAAATCCACCACTGCACCCTGAGCATCCCATGCATACATATTTTAAATATCTCCAGGGTATTCTGTCCTCTAAATATTTTTTAGAAGGTTGAAAGCCTAAATCATACAAAAGGTGATACGGAAGAAAAATCAAGGGGTTTTGAACACTCAAGGGATGTTGTTTTAGTGACTAGAATATGTCAGTTTATTTAATAGTCTACTTAATATGTATTAATGAACAGAAATTGTGTTAGATAAGGGTGTTGATTAATTTGTTTGCTTTGGTAAAACCCAAATAGTTTTAATGAAATCATTACATTTAATTGCAATTTCAAGGAAGGAAAAGATAAATGTTCTTAGATGTTCTGTATATAGAATCTTCAAATTTAACAGCATTTATCATTCAATATGTAAAGCCACTAAATGTCAGTACTGCTTATCCAACAGTAAAAGTAATATTCCTGTTTGCAGGTACTGTTCATAATGCCCTTATTTTTTCCCCTTCATAAAACTGTATTTGGATTATACATACCATAGTAAAACCATGGTAACTATACAAAGGCTAATATAAAACCATGCCCCACAATATTTTATTTCAAGATGATCTTTGTTACTGTGGTTACAACAAGTTTATTGAAGTTATAAATACAAATAAACTATACCATAGTTTTATCTCAGTATCTCTATTATAAACCAAATTTTCTTCATGGAACAGTAACCCTTACAGTTTCTTTGTGATGAATGCTCTGTTTTTTTTTTATAACTACTTGTCTTTTATGCCATTCATCCAGAGGCTGGAAAGTTTTAAAGGCAGATGAGGAATTGGATGAAAAAACAAGGTGGTTTTTACTTGTAAGAAATCTGAGCATCGTTCCTAGAATTTCAGATTCATAGCAATATTTAGGTTGGAAAAGATCATTGAGTCACATTGTAAAACAACACTTCCAAGTCCACCACTAAATCCTGTTCTAACTGTCACATCTACATGTCTCAAATACCTACAGGGATGGTGACTCAAACACTTCCCTGGGCAGCCTGTTCCAATGCCTGACAAACTTTTCAGTTGAAATTTCGGAAGAAATTTTACCTAGTATCCAATCTAAACCTCCCCTGGCATAATTTGAGGCCATTTCCTCTTGTCTTATCACTTATTACCTGGAAAAAGAGATTAACACTCACATGCTACAACCTCCTTTGAGGTGGTTGTAAAGGGTGTTAAGGTGTCCCCTGAGACCTTGTCATCTTATATCTTGGTTCCCCGTAAATTGGTGAAGTCTATAAGGTGCTTCTAAGAATCCTTAAGAGGAAATTTTATGCAAACCCTATAACACATGAATACATTAAAGTAGTTATATCTTTGGTTACATCCACACAGAAATACATGTACATGCATACTTCAATTTGTTTTTACACACATAGATGTATACATACATGAAGAGGTACATATGGTACCAATTATGTGACATACTTAGATTGTGCTGGCATTTGTTTATAACCGCAAGTTATCATTTATACCATCAGCCTTCTTTTCCTTTTTTTTTTTCTTTTTTTGGTTAAAATAATTATAATCTTCCATTAAAGGAAAAAAAAAAAAAAGACATCTCTCTTATCAGGTCTTCCTATATTCCCCTGTTCCTACACTTTAGAAAAAAAATGTACATAGGGCAAAAAGGAGCACTTGCAAACTAGAAGAACTTTTTGTTATGTGTTGAGGTTTGGTAAGAAACCAAAAACTAGAGCAATACATTGTAGGGTGTCTATACTAGACAGAATATCCTGTGAATGAACGGATTTAAGAGTCTAGGAGAGAAATCGTGAGCATCATGGGATGTACACAGATTGACACAATGACACTTCATCATTTATGTTTCTTGCTTCTGTAGACCATATTGTTGATGTTTTGGTTGCCGTTTCAGCTGCCAATCCCAGTTTTCATCCCAGGCTTCAGAAAACATTCAAGCCGTATCACCACCTTTTGCACTTTGAGTTTTTCTCAGAAGAAATTAGGCACATTAACTGGTACTTGATTCAAGGCTTTTTCTATTCCCCAAAATTTTTGATGTTTATTGGCCCATTTGGACATCTGAAGATGAATTACTAGGCACAGGAGACGAGAATATGCTCACAGAAGTGAATAATAATTTTAAAATTACACTATCAGGACCTTGCCTTTTCAAACATCTCTGAAGTGTGAATTATGGAGAATTCCGATTTCCTTCTCCTAGTGAGACCAGGCATGTCATGGGTCAATATTTCTTTCAGTACTTCTGATTTTTATTCTGGCTGAAGCACACAACTTCTAAACAGTAAAATAGAAGAGAAGAAGTAACCAACCCTTGTTGAATTTATTTGATTACTAACTAGCTTGACTACCCATAGTTGATATGTACCAAATAGGTGAGGTTGAAATACCATAAAAGCCTAACAACAAATCTCAAGGGCCATGGAAATGATCAGAGGGCTGGAGCATCTGTGATGAAAGGCTAAGAGAACTGGGCTTGTTCAGCCTGGAGAAAAAAGGGTTCTGGGGAGACCTTATTGCAGCCTTCCAGTGCCTGAAGGGGCTACAAGGAACCTGAGGGGGGGACTTTTTACAAAGACATGTAGACAGGACAAGGGGTAATGGGTTTAAATTGGAAGTGGGGAGGTTTAGATTAGATATCAGGAAGAATTTCTTCAGGGAGAGGGTGGTGAGGCACCGGGACAAGTTGCCCAGAGAAGCTGTGGCTGCCCCATCCCTGGAAGTGTCCAAGGCCAGGCTGGATGAAGCTTTTAGCAACCTGGTCTAGTGGAAGGTGTCCCTGCCCATGGCAGGGGGTTGGAACTAGATGGTCTTCAAGGTCCCTTCCAACCCAAACCATTCTATGATTCTATGACTGTATAGAAAAGGTTAATTTTAATACTGTCTCAATAATACCTCTGATATTCTTCCATGTAAGCTATATGAGGTGAAACTTTTGATTTTGAAAGTTTACATATGGAGCATACCTCATACTTCATGTCTGCAAATAAAGTAGGTTTCTTACAAGTATAAACCTAGTGGTTTCTCGTTGTTTTGCAACACTTTACCCTACAGTCCAATTAGCTGTGCTACATGCTACCAGTTGGTAGGTGAAAACTTTGCCTTCTTTATGTTTTCATTACATTTCCAATAGTCTGTTATGGAACAGAGGTGTAGGTTATAGTATGATCAAAGGTGTTAATGTACCACCTGTTCTGTCCCATAATACTTACTCTGTTTAATGGAATAAAGGTCATAGTAGGAATTCTTTTAAACATACAAAGGAAAGAATTCTAAAAAATTATACTGTCTACTACAGATTATATAGGACACCCACACCATACGCTCCATTTTCTCTTTTCTTTTTTTGACTTTGATTTAGATCTTTCATCTATCTATGAGATAATGGTCATGATGTATTTAAATGTAGGTTTGGAGCAGAAAGGTCTACTGTCTCAGTGGTTTTGCTTTGCTAAAGGCTATTATACAATACTGCTTAGAAACAGAAAACTTGAAAAGCCTTTACGTTCCTATCTGGTTTCCAGCTCCTCACATATATCCTATTTTAGAGCCTAGTAAGGTTAGGATGCCTAAGCCAGTGGCCTGTACTGACAATTTGGTGGCAGGACAAAAGACAGAACCCAAAAACCACAAGGTAGCTGAGAAATCTGTCCTGCATAGAAAGAAATGACAGATCTTTCTTTCCTCCCTAGGACAGTCAGATTTTGCATATGTAATAACATTAAGAGTTATAAACAGATGAGTTATTAAAAATTAATCTCTACATTAAAATGCCTGTGTGACTAATAGGAAGAAAACCTTGCATATAGGGCCATAAATCTTTCCACTAGCACTAAACCCATCTAATGATGGGTTAGACTAACAAAACATATTAAAATTTATGTGTGATGAAGACTAATATAATTTTAAAAAGTTCCTTCTTTGGCATGGAACTAAATAAGGGATCTCTTAGGGAATCCAAATAAACAAGCAGGTGCAAATCATCTACTACTCTCCTAAGTATCCTGATAGTAAATACTCATAAGTGATCAGCTTCTGCTGATTCAGAAAAGAAAGAAATTAAACCAAAACCTATCCATCTGCAACTACTTGCTATCAAGAAAGTTAAGAATGTAGTAGTTGATCTATATTTTCATTTGGATTCACAGAGTCATAGAATCACAGAATGGTTTAGGTTGGAAGGGACCTTAAAGATCATCCAGTTCCAACCCCCCTGCCATGGGCAAGGACACCTTCCACTAGACCAGGTTGCTCCAAGCCACATCCAGCCTGGCCTTGAACACTTCCAGGGATGGGGCATCCACAGCTTCTCTGGGCAACCTGTTCCATTGTTTCACCATTCTCTCAGGGAAGAATATTTTCCTGTTCTCTAATTTAAATCTACCTGCTAATTCCCTAAGAGATCTTTTTTTTTTAATTTTCTTTTCTTCTTTTCTGTGATTACAGCAGGAGCTGATTCAGCGCTGTTGCTTCAAGTACACCAGCATATGACTATAATTCAGAAAGATTTAAGTAAACTTTGAACATGGGGCCTTATTTTGATCTTGGCTGTAATGACTGAAAGAAGGAATGTTTCAACTACTGTGTGAATGGTAATAGTATTTCAGTTATTAAATATTTATATTTTTAAGGAATTGAGAATTTAGTAGATGCCAACTCTTCACAGATTTAAGTGAGAGTCAGATGTCTGCACACATTGACAATGTGGTTCTGTGAGTTGAAGTCTGTTTCTGAGAATCATGAAACATATTATTGATGATTTCATTTTTTTTCAGTCTTCAACTGCCTTTCCACTTGAAATTCTGTTTTTTATCGCTCTGTTTCGTAAGCAGAGATAATGAACTTTAGGTAGGTCACTTCTTCTTAAAATCATTGCAAACATTTATACCATGCATCATCTCTGGCCCAGAAGTGTTACAGGTATTTCTTAGGAATGATCTCTGTAACTCACAAGCTCTGGTTAATTTAAGTATTTAGCTCGAAACTCAGTCATATATTTTTTCTGGTAAAAAATGTTTCTTTGTTAACTGCACTTCTCAAATTAATGATCTGTTACAATCCCAAAGAACAAGAATATATTTTGGTATAAAATCACATCCATTAAGAAAACTTTCAGTGTTTGAAGAACAGTTCAGAAAGAAATAACTACCATATTATCAGCACTGTGTGAAAAGAGGCCTGATGATAATACAAATACATGTGCTTAAAGGAGTTTATAGGAATTAGTTGTCTGTCCCACTGAAAATCAGTGAAATGAGTTGTTAACTATAAAAACACTTTGAAAAATACCAGTGTTTCACACAGAATGCTAAAACCCTGAATTTGTGGGTTGTGTCTCTATGTTGTACAGCAGAATTTTTATAAAAATTTTTTCAAGAACCAGTTTGTGAAATACTAGAGTAATAAATTACTGTTGAGCAGTTTTATCCCTCTCAAAAGGAAAACAACAATATCCCATTAAATGGTTGGTGATGAGAAAATTATTAAAATACATGCCTTAGAGAGAAGAGAGTTTGTATAAAAAATCAGTAACTAATATTATGGAGAAACGATGTAATATAATTGGGAGGTAAATGAGAAGCTAAGCATCACTGAATCCATCAATGACAGGTCTAGGGTCAATTCACCCAAAACCCTAAAGTAATTGGAAATTCACCCTAAAGTAATTCGTTACTGACATGTCTAGCATCAATCAAAAGTCAGCAATGAGCCAGAAATGCTAGTCGTCTTTATTTGTCTGTGTGAAACAGAGTTGTCAGTTTGAGACAACTTATATTAATACAAGCTCTATTAGATGAAGGTCTCCAAGAGGAGGTGAATGTTATTCTCTCAGATAAGAATGAACCAAAAAAGGTAAGAGAAGCCTCAGCATGGTTCCATGAGGTTGTTCCAACCATCTACTGGGTGCTGCTCTTGTCCTTGATCTTCTGAGCTGTGCTGCAGCCATGCTGCAGATGCAGATTTGTCCTTCTGGCTTGCCCATGGACCTGCCTCATGTGCAGGCTCACCTCAGAGGTCAGTGGGCTCCAGGTAGCCCATCAGCAGGTCTGTTCTACACTCCGCTCTTTGGGGCAGGTGGACTTGTACTTGTTAGTGACACTGCCGCCTCTTCCTGCCTTGCGTTGTGCTCTTCATTTGTGAGGTAGCCTACCTTTGCTGGTCCCTTTCAAAGCCCTCAGAGAAGCAGGGACCTTGGAGGGGGGAGTTCTCCAGTCCAATCCCTGGCCCAGAATAGGCTCATCCATGGGATCAGATCAGGTTTTATCCTGTGGTAGCTGGAAACAGCTGAAGCCTTGTCCTTATAGGCTTCTTCTCCCTGATGTCTGACTCCTCCCTCAACAGGTTGCTCCTCCCTTAATGACTGACACCATTAGAGCAGGTTAGGAAAAGTAAGGAGGGATGACTTACTTTCACAGAACAAGACTGTCCTCTGAAAGAACAGAAACCCAGCTGCTATATGTATGAAGTGTTTTCCTCTTTGGCACTGTAATGACAGATTAACCCATCAGATTAAGTGTCCAAGGCCAGGCTGGATGAGGCTTGGAGCAACCTGGTCTAGTGCAAGTTGTCCCTGCCCATGGCAGGGGGGTTGGAACTGGATGATCTTCAAGGACTCTTCCAATCCAAACCATTCTACAATTCTGTTTCTAATGTATTGGTTTATCTGTTATCTTTTAAAGCAGTGGTTTGATTTGTTAGGTTAAAGTTTGTTTAACTCTCATGTCTGCCTGTCACATATCAGGCTATATTGTTCTCTGATTTCTACAAAAACCCTGTCATGTGATAGAAAGTCACCTTTTCTTGGGACAGGTGTTCCCTTCCATTTTGGTTCCATTCATTGAATTTGTAAGTCTACTTAAAACACCTGTTAATTAAATTTCTCTTGCTGCTCAAAGCACTCAGGACTGGCACTCTGTGCATTCCTTTTCATGCAGAAAAATGTGAGTTTGTCTGAAATTTGTAATAAAATGGTTTAATTAAAGGGAGTTTTACAATTTTTTTTTTTCACATTCACTTCAAACAGTGTATGCTAATAAGCCCTGATTTGACTCTATAATTACAAGGTTCCTTTATCTGGACCAAAAATTCCATGCAAAAAAAAGTAGTATTTTAGTGCTCGAGGTTTTTTTTGGG
>NW_010267230.1:0-457 GCF_000690775.1 Eurypyga helias | reverse complement strand
GACCTAGTGGAAGGTGTCCCTGCCCATGGCAGTGGGTTGGAACTAGATGATCTTTAAGGTCCCTTCCAACCCAAACTATTTTGTGATTCTATGAAAGAAATGCATTTCACTCATACACTGTAAGATGCAAGATAGATACAGTTACAACATGGTACCCAGAACTTTCTAGGTCATATAATGAAAAAGGTCTGAAATAAAAATTTTTATGGAAAATGGGTAAAATGAAATAACAATGGCAAAATGAAAGAAGATTTTGCCCTTGTACAAACTTAGGCCTGATGTTGCATCATGATATGACTCCGTCTGCTCAGACAACCTCGTAATAGAGAACAGTCCAAAAAATCTAAAACTCTCAGCTGTATGAAGACTGTTTTGACTATGGGGTGAATTTCATGACAGTGAATTAGAGTTCGAACACTGCTGCAACTTTATCTGAAACTAAACTTGCCAACAGTGT
>NW_010267229.1:5094-7190 GCF_000690775.1 Eurypyga helias | reverse complement strand
CTGTGATTCTATGATTCTGTAATTCCCTCTTTCTGTGGTACCTGCAAACATTACTGCCCAAAAAGTCAAAGACAACAAAACAGCAAGCTGTTACATTATCCCAGTGTGAATTTCTAGCCAACGGAAAGGAGACTTTTGTATTTGGACTGATGACACTTTTACTTAAACGTTTTAAGAATCCTCACTGGGAGTGAGACTTTTCTGGCTTGGTTTATATAGGGTCTACTGATACAGTTTTTGCCCATTTCTGCTGAGATCATAAATTGGAAAGTTGTCCTCAGTGGAAGCAACTTCCTCAAAGCCTCACAGCAAATGTATGGGGGAGTTGGGAACGGGAGACATTTTCTGAACCCAGTCTAGCATTGTGCTCGCACTGTGCTGCTTGGTGCTCTGGTGAGTGAGGGAAAAGCTTTCAAGCATCTCCCCCAGAAAAACGGGTTTATCTAGCTAGTGTAGTTTTAAGATAGCCTGGTTTGAGCTGCCTGCCCGTGCTGTCCACCAGATGAACACTTTTGTAACAGTCATCAGGATAGTGTGGTGTCTGTGGCTCAGCCAGGATGCATGATGATTTGGTGTTGGTTGCTGGAGGAGATTGGTTTGGCTGCCAGCAAGGAGAGAGAGGGCTGGAGGTGTGTTTGGAGAGTTGGCAGGAGCAGCAAACCCCAGTGGAGAAGATGGTGAAGACCCGGAGGGTGGTCAAGGCTCAGCTGCCAGTTGGCTCGGGTTTGCTATACTGGCTCTGTGAGGTCTTACTGCTTGAGCTGAACCCCAGGTCTTTCGTTCAGCATAGTTATTTCTTGATTTGATGGGAAGATAAAAGCCTGACATATGGGCTTTTATTGACAAAAAAATTACAGTTTATCTGATTCAATACCTGGGTTATCTGTTCTTTTGAGGCAAAACAGGCAGTTGCCTAAGGCAACCAATATGTGTGATTGCAGGTTGTGATTGGTAAACCTCTGTGGGCTTGACTGATATGACATAAAGAGTGGTATTGCCTTTTTCAGTGCAGTGCTCATTGCAAATACATATGAATTTTGCTGATTTTTATCCTGCTTTGCCAATGTATGCTAAGAACATCTGTGGTCTCCTAATAAATGAGATGTTGAGTGGGAGACAGCTTTTCTTTTTTTAAAAATAATGCTAATATTGGTTTCTGCTGCATTGGAATTTGTCCTGGGTATGGAGATAGAGCTGGATATTGAAAAAGTTTGCTATAATGCTTTCTTCCCTTGTTTTAACTACTACAGCTGAAGGCCAGAAGTGAAGAGGGTGAGGGAGGTTAGAAGTACTATGTAAACCAACCACGTGTTCTTCCCAGAGAGCAAGTATGAACTCAGTTCATGTGTTGGAGGTGTGGAACTGCACCCAGGAAAAGCACTTGCTTTTCCATGTTTACTCTTAAGTTTCTTTTCACTTTCTTGCAGAAATAAATAAAATATGGGTACTGGGGACCCTTCGGGGGTCAGGGATTCATTCTGTCAGTCCTTTGCCTAGATGTGGTCCCTTTTGAGGTGATGAACTGTCCCTACAAAATGGGGTTATATGAACCTGCTATTTATATTTAATGCTGCATTTGCAATTGTTTTTAGTGATAGTTGGGAGAAAGGAAACTTTTCGTAAATGGCTAAGCAGCTGTATATAAAGAAATGCAAAATATCGCTCCTGGCTGCTATATATAAAAAAGGCCTAAATTTAAAGCACAAGTATCCCATGTCCCTCTCTTCTTGGCTTTTTCATTGCTGCTTTTGAGGCAGTTGAAGGTTTACCACACAGTCCTCAGTGCAGAATCATCCTTCAGTGCCGAATCATCCTTCAGTGGAACTGATTTCCCTGGTCTTGAAAGCAGCAAACCCCCCACTCCCATGTTTGGTATTTGGGAAACTGCCATGGACTGACCATCAGCACGCTGTCAGTGGCCCCCTGTGTGTCCTCACTCAGCCTGGGGACACCAACAAAACGTGACACCAGAGGATACGTGTGCACAAGCCATTGGAGGGCAAAACCCCAGTTGCCCTCAAGCTCCCTTCCAAACTTGGCTTTACTAACAAACCCCTAGGGAATAGGAGCAGGCAGTGATGATCTTCAGCATTAGA
>NW_010267229.1:0-5063 GCF_000690775.1 Eurypyga helias | reverse complement strand
AAAGGGTGTGTTTGGCTAAACTGCCTGTGCAGAGGCCTCTACTACACATGAGGGAAACTCTAGGTACTGTAAAGCAGCCTTGCTAGCTTTGTATGGGGTGGGAATGGAGGAGAGATGTGGTGCTGGGATTTAGAATAGGGACATAATTTTCTGTCTCTTCACCTAGCCTGGATGACTTTGTGTAGATTAAGAGGCTGTTTGTTAGTCTGACATTTCTGGAAGAAATGTAATTTTTACAGTTCTATCTCATTTGACAGGTATGAAGGAAGGGATTATTTTCTGATTAATACTATGTATTTCAGAAGTAACAGACATGTTGTTAAATGCAAAATTGCAGATTTAGAGATGTACTCTAAATCATAAACTGCGATTAAACACTGGAAGTACTATTTTTCTTAATTACTGGGGATGCTGATAGATGGCACCAGTCTGTAAAACTTACTTTCCGCTTTGAGACCTGTAAAATGTGGGGAAAAAATAATAATCTTTAACTTTCTCTCCTTCCACTTAATGCATTATCAGATCCATTCATCTGTCACCTTCCTCTCCCCAAGCTGGCATTTCTCATGATGTTTGTCCTCCTTACTGTGCTTGCTTTAAGTCAGAAAGCTCTATTTAGAGGCTGGTTTTACTGTAGCAAAATGGACTTGTGTATGTACAGCTGCATTTCAGCTGACTGGAAAGTTTTTGTTACAATGCATGTTGCCACCAAACCACTGCTGCTCAGTGGAAAGCCCTGTTGATGCATGTGCCGTCAGTAAAGCTCATCTGTGGTGCAGGAGCAAAGCTGATAAGGAACTCAAGCTGCGACGTTGGCTCCCACAGCATCTTCACACTACGATGTTTGTCTTGGTGTTTGTTGTGCTTGCAAGCCATGTCCTCTGGTGTTCACCACCTCCTCTCTACAGTGCATGTAAATGAAGATGCACTCTGATTTTATATATGAGAGGCAGTTGGTATATATTCTGAAATCAGGGCATAAATTGGTATCTTCTGAAGGGCAGCAGTCCTGCTGGTGTCACTGCAATGCACAGTGAAAGCACAGTGAGCATATTGTAGACTATAGGCCTGCATCTGTGAGAGGTAGATACAAATAAGCTGCAATAGGAGAATTGGTTCTGGTTTTGTTTATATAGTCTTTTGTGCATCTGTTCATTTATATAATTGCCCATGCCAGTTTGTGGGATTTCATTATTTTTATTTCACTCCCAAAGGCTTGGAAACTTCATTATTCTTGTAATCTGCCAGGGCTGGAAAGAAAAGCTTTTTGTCCTGTTAGGCCATTTCAGGCTTGTGTACAGTTTTTGACTTGCTTTTGAAGATCTGAAGAGCTGTGAATATCAAATCGTCTGAAAGGCGAGGAATAAACCCAACGCAGAGATGACTCAAGCTCTGTACATATCTCTGAGCTGCTGCTTGTTTCCATTAACTTCTGACCAAAGTGATACTACTTGAAAGGATCCCCACCCCTTCACTTGACAAGATGGAAAGTCTTTTTCTTCATATGGTGACAGAAACAGTCCTTTCTTTGATTAAATCAGCATCATAAAATATACTAAAAGCAAAGGTGGTCTCCTTACTTTTCAAAGAGCAATTCTTCAGGTAGATAAGATTAGTAGACTCTCATGGGGTTGTTTTGAGTCCCAAAATAGATTGTGTTGAGGAGTGTTTGGCTTGTGGCGTGTACCTAAATGTTATGCAAAACAGCCCCACACACGGAATATTAATTTGACTATATTCTGATCCATTGAGTCTTAAAAATGCCTACAGAGAGATGGTGATGCAGGGAATGTTCTTAAAGTAAATAAGCTGAGTGTGATCCTCAACCCCGCACTTTCTTGTGCTTTTAATAAAGTGATACTGCCTCTGTTACAGAAAGTAACCCTCTGCATGTTCCGAAGAGAGTTTTTAAAGGACAAACCCAGAAATGATTAAACGATTTGGGAGTATTGTTCCCATGTCCAAACAATGGATGCCTGTATTAATGTAGAGTAAAAATCACTGGTCTTACCTTAATCAAAGATATTTTTGGAAGTCTGTGTACTATTGAGAATTAACTGTAACAGTGGTCTTGTTTAATTTTTTTTTTTTAATCGTGATATTTAAAGCCCAGTTGAAGGCCACTGTGGAGTCATAGGCAGATAAAGATACTTGAAGCACAGAAGTCTAATAGATACAATTATCATTGTGGTGTTTTTTGCAGTGGTTATTGAGGCTATTCAAAATGTTAATTGGACACTAAGTTTCAGCTCTAGAGAAAATGTCTACTAAATGTTTGGGTCACATTCAAAATATGCCAGATCCTAAGAGGATATTAGTTGCTACACTTCATAGCACATTATACCTAAGATCTGTTATCTGATGAAGGAAATGCAAAAAAATAAAAATTATATACAATGATGCCAACTACCAACTGGAATGTTTGATGGTTTTAATTAGGCATTTAGATTTTTTTTTCCTTCCATGTAGTTCATGTTTGTGCTGGTAGGCAGGAGATAAATCAGAGGTGGGGGGAGTAGAACTGTTGACACAGAAGTAAGAAAATAGGGTGCAGTGAAGTTTTTGCATATGTATATAAATGGGAAAGATGGGAAATCATCTGGCCTCCCATTAATGCCTTCATGGGTAGGTATGGTCTAAAAAGAACAGTAAATCCACAAGACTGTACAAAGCTTCATGGATGTGGAAATAAGAGGATTAAACAATTTCAATAGCTTATTTTTTTGCTGTAACTGAAAACCCATGCTGCCTTAAGCAGCAATACTGCTTGCAAAACCAAAAGACAGGCAATTTCCCTTCAGTATTCAACCTCTGGGAAAAGTCCCTTTTCCTCATAAAAGGCAAGGAGTGCCAGCCAAAATAACTTTGACAAGAAGGGAAGGAGTCACATATGTGAGAGCCATGTTTGTCTAAGCTCAAGTGATAAAATGTGATTAACTGCGATTGGAGCAGCCATTATGTACACTGGAAGACCATCAGGCAATTCTTTTGGGATTTACTTGGAGGTGTCTGGTCCTGAGACTACAGAAGGAGAGTAGTATTCCTTTGTAAAATGTTCTACTGTTAGTAAAGTGCATCATCGCTCTACCCGCTCCCTGCTGTCTACTCCAAAATGCTACCTCAGAGCACGGAGACATGAGGGACAAGAGAGTTGTGCTGAGGAAGTTCTGAAGATGCTCTAGAGATTGATTTTTTTTTTTTTTTTTTTTTAAATTTTTCATTGTTCCAGTTTATATATGGAAGCAGATTATAAGGACCATGGGGCTGTCACGTTGAAGGTTGGCATCCTTGCTCTCCCTTTGGCACCACAATCCCCCAGTGGGTAGGGGAGCAGAAAGACATCTCCGCAGACCCAAATGGGCAGCCTGCTCATGCCTGACTGTGTAATGCTGCTCTGGAGAAAGTCAGTGCACCTTCTCTCACGTGCACTTCTTTCCCTTGTCTGATACTGTAAGGTTGCACAGTTTTTAATTTATGTGCTAAAGGAGGGAGGTGTGCAACAGCAGGTAATGCGGCAGGAGACACCTTTGCCCTTGCTGCAACCGCTGTCTGTTCATCAGCCACGGAAGGACCTATTTCTTCTGTTCAGAAATGCATTACTCAAAATGTTTTTCAAGACTGAATTTTCTGCTTACTGATAGAATCAATATTTCAGAGGAATGGGAAATTTCTTGCTTTTATTTTCGCCCCTGGTAGGGGACTCCTCTGTGTTTTAAATCTTTCTTTTTCTAATTGCCATGCTGATTACCTCTGTATTCTGTGAAGTATTTTATTTCAACACTGAGAACTGCAGAGATTGGATTTTTTAATCTTTGGTAAATAAAATATCTCCTAACCAGGTAAGTTTATTCCTGTTTAAAATACACATGTGTGGGTGGTGTTTGTGTGTGTATATATATGTATGTCTCCAAAGAAGACAGAGATGAAGGAAGTATGGTGATTTAACTGGTGTACAGTAGGTGGTATGATTGTATTTTGTGACTATTTGAGTCAATTTTTCAATTTTAATATTACCCCTACACTTGAGACACACACACTGGTGGGAAAAGGTGGGTTTTCTAAACTGGCTGATGGGTAAAGTGAAGGAACATTATATTGGTGTAATGATTTAGTCAGAAGTGAGAAATCCAGTCTAATGGCTGAAGGTTCTGCTGCTTCACTAGTTATTTTAAAGATACTTTTATTTGTGTGTGTGTTTGTATATTTTTGTATAAGATACAACTTACTGGTTATACATAGATACAGTATTATATAAAGATGATTTTTTTATTAAGCTGTTGTCTCTTATGCTTAAAATATTTATTTCCTTTCCTTTTATTCTCTTACTTCATAGGTGCTTCCAAGTTTTGTTTACTGTATATGTAAAAGCTATTGGGTGTTATATCATTCTACTGTACAGTGCATTAAGAAATGCAAAGGCAAGACATAACATTTTAAGATGCTGTATTGTCTTATGTTAGGAGACAGTCTTGCAGAGATGGAGGATAATTTTGAGAATCAGTTGAAGAGTAATGTGTATGTTGGTTTCCTATGTGGTTTCTCTTTACTGCTGTTTATTGAACTATGTGACTGAGAGGGTTTTTTTTTTTATTTTTTTTTCTTTTGGTGGCAATGTATTTGGGCAATGTTGGCTGAAAGTGGGAAATATCTTCATCTTCCCTTCACGGAAGGTGGTGCAGGAATAGAAAGTTCCTAGTAATGAGAAAAGAGAAGGTGTTTTTGTGGTGGGACAAGAACCAGCTAGATAAGGTTGAAGAATTGGGTCAGAAAGCTTGATTCCGTTCTGAGGACAGGAGGAAGGGACGTGGCCTTAACACAGCATATCCCCTTTAACCAAGGGGCCTGGCTGGAGCAGAGGAACCTGAGGCAGAGTACGTTTAAAGAAAAAAAGAAAAACAAACAAAATTGCACCAAAACCAACTGTGTGACATTGCAGATGTATCTAGTGGTGAAGAGAGCTCAGGAGGAGTGTCGCTGAACCCTGAAGAACTTGCCAGGGGGCTGAAGAATGTGACGCAGGGTCAGGCTTTATCGGGTTTGGTTTAGAATCATAGAATCATAGA
>NW_010267228.1:21032-22124 GCF_000690775.1 Eurypyga helias | reverse complement strand
AGCTTCTCAAGCAGAATGCTGTGTGTAACCCAGTATGTTGTAACCCATTTCTGTTCTCTGGATTTCATTTCAAGTTGGTGGCTCAGGCATCCACATTATAAGCCCATTTGGCCAATTAAGAACATAGCCCTGTTTCCAAAGATGATACCGTTTACTTGCAAAACTTTGGGACTGCAGGTTACAGATTACCACATTTGCAGAGTCTGCCCAGCACATGAGCACTTTTATGCCGATGCAAACTAGTCCTTATAGTCATAGTGGTACAAAACAGTGAGTGAGAGACGCAGTGTCTGCCCTGCATTTCTGTATGTAGTATTTCTCTCAGCATGTTTAAAGGAGCCATAACTGTGTGCAGTTTTGACATTGAAGCCCTATGTGTTGTCCCTCCTGGCTTCTACAGAGGTGGCATCTGCCATCTCTTTGTATTCCAGGCACATCTCACTCCACTATGAGTATGTAATATTGGTTAAATCATAATTCTGTCTTAGCACAGAGGAATGTCTTGTGGGAGAGTGAGCAGTATCTGTATTTGGAAATCTGGCATTGGGGCTGGCTTGATGCGAAGAAGAGCTGAGATGTAATGCTGGTTTACTTTGTGGAGGTGCACTCAGCCAGCACCCTATTTGCTTTGTAGTTGCTAAAGAAAAATGAGACACGCACAAGGGGCGTTTCTTTCAGTGGTGCTAAGATACTGCAATGAAATGCTAGCCTGAAAATATACTCACTTCAAAGAAATACCAGCCCAAAATGTGCACTTGCCGAGTTTGAAAGTTAGTCAGCTTAATTAACATTTTGGCAGCTAAATACTAGCACTTCTATTTACAGCTAGCACTTCTATTTACACGAACGACATTTAGGGAATAGGATATCGAACATTACAGTTCTGATCAGTACATGCCCAACCTCCATTTCCACCCTCTCTTTTTGATTTCGCTAGTTTGATCAGTCTGTAGCATTAATAAGGGAATTCTTGCAGTGTTAGTGGACATCCTACAGCACAGCCAAGTGCTACTGCAATACCACTCCCTGTGGTTTTTGAAGCTGCTTAGTACCCTATGGTCCCATCCTTGCAGAGCTGTGTAGAGCCACTAG
>NW_010267228.1:17778-21001 GCF_000690775.1 Eurypyga helias | reverse complement strand
ATTCCTGCTTTCAGGAGGGGCAGGGTTTCCTGATGGGAGACTTTTTCTCTGCCTACTCTGACTGTGTCTCACCTTCTGGCTGTCACTGCTTCATGCACCTGGTTTCAGATATCCCTGCTGCATTGCTTTGTTCTTTTCTGGCTCTGGGCTTTGTGACTGCAGAGCACTGGACTCCCCAGGCTTCAGTTTGACCTGCTGCTTTTCCCTGACCAGCTTTTGTCCCTTTCAGCTGTGTCTGGGCTGCTCATTTTTCTGTTTAGGTTTATGTGAAGACTTTTTTCTTTATTATTTATTTCTTTACCTATTTATTTATTTATTCATTCATTGTGCTGAAGAGCTCCTGGTGATCCAAGACCCTTTTGCGAGTTTATTCAGTGCTTTAGTTCTCATTTTGTAGCTGTAAGGTCTTCTCACCCCAGGCAACCATGCAACACCAGTGCCTCAGCCAACACTGCACCTGACTTTTCCATGGACCAGATGTTTCCTCTGTTTCCTGGAAGGCAGGGATGCAGCTTTGCCTTTGCTCAGTGTCCATTTCCAGCAAATGAAGGCAGGTCATGGGAATAAAGTACTGCTCAGTTCTCTCTGTGCTGCTGTACCCTTTGCAGCACCCCATGGAGCTGGCTAACCCAGAGAAGCTTGATGTGTCCTCTGCAGCTCATGTTCCCTCCAGGATATGCTGGGCACAGTCCTCTTCTTGCTTCACCCTGCCCAGTGCATGATTTTCCCAAATAGATACAATATGGTTCTTAATGCCTAATTCTTATTCTGAGAATACTTTCCTTCTCCTCTCTGGAAAGATGATTAATACTGCATTGCCTAGCCAGTCACACTATCCCCAGAAGAGCTATAAATAAATATCACCCAGCAGTTGCATACAGCAAGTTCTATTTTATTATTTTCCATTCATAATAAAAAACATGAGAAGCAACTGCCATTCAGAGAAGAGGCTGAGTAACACCTATAGTTTAGTAGGCACCTTGCTCTTTCATCCTCCAGCATCCAGGGGGCAAAGAAATGCCACACTTATTTTTGTGTAAGAGTTATGATGGTTGTTTGTCCATGTAGCTGGCTGGGACACATGATTAAGTGTGCAACGTGCTTCACATAGCCCTAGGTAAGATGGCTTTTCCTGTTCAAAATGAAGTGAAAACCCTCCACTAGGACTTGCTTTGTTCAGTGGAAAATTGGTTTCCTAGCCAAAACGCAAACAACTGTTATGGTTGCCATGGTATCTTCATTTCTTATGAAACAGAAGTCCCTTCCAACGTTGGGTAAGCAGTTTTGGTTCAAAGAAAAAGATAATATATATAAACAATACCCAGTTTTGGATATTAAAAATGTCAAAGGAGGACTGAAGCCCTTCACAGGAATGGTTTCAACTGACATTTTACTGATTTATTTAAGATTTGGAGTTTTCATTTTATAAAAAGTAAATCATGAGAACTATTAAACCCCAAGCTTTAGAGATTCCCATCCAAATGTAATTTTCAGCTGGTGTTATTAACGACCCTGCCTGAGCTCTTCAGCTGTGAGTCATTCTGGGGGGCGGGTGGATGGAAGAAGGGATGCGTGAGAGGGAAGGGGTTTGTGTCTGTCCCATGTGGGATGGGATGGGTGAGGGGGGTGTGGATGCCTCTGTGCAGCGGAAGGGTGACACAGCTCTGGGGACACAAGCTCCTGCCCACCAGAGAGCTGCCTTGTGAAGTTTTGAGTGGCTGCTCACTGTGTACAGGCCCCTTAGGTACCAGCCCCACACTGGGACTGTAAAGCCTTGCAGGGGAAATGCAGTTTTTCTCTTCTTACTGCCAGTGTGTGGCTCAGGGACTTGGGAAGGGCTTTCAGTGCTGTTGCATGAACACTTCCAATTAAGCAGGTTTTGTTTTTATACAGCTGCTCATTTTCTGAAACTTATTAGGAAAAAATGTCTGCCATTACAAGATTATTCAAAAAACCTAGCTTTCATCAAATACAGTGCAAAATAAACTTCCAAAAGTGCCGTGATTTGTTGGAAAAAAGTTCAAGGCGCTTAATAAGATGTTTCGCGGGATTTGTTTCTTTGTTTACAGAATCCTACACATCTCTAAAAGTGAAATTCCCCCCAACCCCTTGCATACAAGTGATCAAACTTGTGTGGTACTTTCTCCAGCTCACTAAGGCACTTGCTTAATGATTAATTGAAAGGGCTTAATTGGTCCCAGTAAACATATATTTTCTTAAAAGTCATCCTATGGTGAGTCCTTGCAGGATTGTCATCTTTAAGGTCTTACAGTAGGAAGTCAAACATAGAAATAATAAAACCAACGCTGAAGGAATGAATTAGAATGAAGGTAGGGATTTACAAAAAGAAAATAAGAGAGAGTACTAGCTTGAACTTGTCAAAACCTTTGGAGGTGGTCGTATAGCAAATTCTCATTTCTGGAAGTTCTTTCTTGCTAGGTTTTGGTGAAAGAGGACCATTTTTTTACAGAACACTAAGTAAACTGTAAAGCAGTCTTGAGCAAAACCTGGAAACTTCAGAAAAACATGAGAAAACAGGCCTATAGAGAAACATCCTAATGACTCAATAATCACCCACTCAGCTCTTTGGCCCCCTATTCTGAGACAGGAGGGATGAGGTTATCAGTTACACATCCTATTGTCTGAAAATCATGGCTATGTCTCTCCAGATTTGTAAGACTTGGTTAAAATTCATGGGCTTGGGCGGGAGGGGAGGGGGATTTCTCTCCTAAATGCTCACACTTCTCTGTTTTTTCTCCCTTTAATTTAGTAACGGGGAACACTGGCGTTTTCCTGTCCACTGCATAGAGTTCAGAAACTGGTGTTGCTGAGATCACTACTAAACCCTTAGGAAGGCCAATAATTTTGCAGGGGTGCATCACAGAGCTAGGATGCATTACTCTGATGTCATGTGCCACAGGTAACCTCCACAGCTACTGCTGTTGGTTATGGTTTATCTTGGTACTGTTACAAGGATTGTCATGCCAATACTTCAGGCTGCAGCTCCAATAAGTGCAAGGTGCATGTTCACCTCCAGACAATCCATCCAAAGAACCTGATGCAGCAACCCCTACTGCTTTCAAAGCTTTAGCCTCCTCTTGGTCTTGACCTGCAGTTTGTTTTAGTGGGTTTTGTTTGTTTGTTTGTTTGGTTTGAGATTTCTGCTGCTTCCTCTTTAGTAAATGGCAGCTCTCAGAAGATGAAACATGATCCTGAGGAGGGA
>NW_010267228.1:5630-17763 GCF_000690775.1 Eurypyga helias | reverse complement strand
AGGAAAGGAGCAGACTAGATCCTAGAGAGCATCCAGAAGTTCTCTGGTCATTGCTAAGGACTCTCACTTTCTGTGCAGCCTCAATATGAAAAGTCCCCACATCTGTTAAGAAACTGGTTAGGTTTAGAGCGAAGATTTTGTCATCCTGACTTTCCTCTTCTTTCCCAGTTGGCAAGTTATGAAACTGAAGAAATATGATAATCCTGGATGAGCACTAAATATTATTTATTTCTGGATGTGACAACGCCAGCAAAAGTAAGGTGGCCACTTGGAGGCCACTCTCAGAGGATATCCAGGCATGCTTGGGAGTCCACTTAAACTCTCAGTTCAGCCTACCCCAGCGGATTTCCCTGCAAGGCAGAGTGAGGAGCTCTCCCTTCAGTAATAAGCAAGGGAAGTGTGCAAGTGGAAAAACTTGTGAAGTGGGAAAAGGAACAGCATGAATTAAGTACTAACTTGCTTGGTTGAAGCATCATGCTGATCAAACAAGCAAACGTTCCCAAGTGCAGGCCCAAAATTATTTTTTTACAGACCACATTTAAAATTAAAAACAGTAAATCCAGCAGAGGAAAATTTTCTTCATACCAGCTGTGGGCTCAAAAACGCACTGGTCATCCAGATTTCAGGTTTTGTTTTCTGAGCCCTTTGTATAAACTCAAGTATGTTAGGCTACATTGTTGCCCAAGGCAAGATGCTAGTAGGTGTCAACTGTAGAAAAGTGTTATCAGCTGGGTGTTTCCCACACCTGTGGCTGGAAGTTGCATGTCCTTCCTTTTTGAAGACAAGGGCAAGGATGCATGTCCTGTCCTTTCTTCGGATATTGATTTAATTCAGGTAGGAAAAGAATCAGGAGCAGGGCTTGACTGAGCACTTCTGCTAATTGCACCTTTATGCATAACAAGTACAGGAGTGTCAAGTGCACAAGTATACACATCAAGACTGCAAAATATTTTTCCTGGCCCTTTTCCCTTGTACTCCAGCCTGGTTCCATACAGGGACACAGATATTTTATTGCTGATGTTATTTAGTAGATTATATAAAGGTCAGGGTCTTCAGCAACCCAAACATTTTACCTGACTTTACTGCTTGTCAGCAGATTTTTAAATACTTCATCTTTTCACGCTCTGTCTGGTCCATATATTTGTTGCAGAAATGTGTGAGTGGGTATTATATCTGTCATGGTAGATCCTATTGTGTAATCAACCTACTATATGCTATTGCAACTCCTGTGTTGGCTCCTGCATTTCAGCTGTAGAGTACTGCAATATTTATCCTCAGCTGTAGGAAGTACTTCAGTTTTTTATCCCCTAAAAACCTGCATATTGCAGGTGTAGTACATCTTCTCAAGCATTAGGAATCACTGGATATTTGGCTGCTTAATGCTTAAGAATATGTACTGCACCTGGCCAATTTATTTTTAAAATGAAGATTTGGATCAAATAACATTAGAAACAAAAGATTTTCTCTTTCTGTATCTTTTTTTTTCAACTGATTATCTCTCTTGATACTACATTTTAAGAATTTAAAAGCAAAACTGCTCAGTCTGGAGGATCATAGCTTTGTATTTGATCTCAGACTATGTATTATTGATTTCCAGTATGAGAAAAATATCAAAAATGTCTGCAATAAAAATTCCAAGAATAAAAATGCTTTCACTGATTTTGAAATTAAAATCAATTTTATATGCATTATGTCGCAGGGACTTGAAATTTGTTAAGTAGGTTAAGAAGTGGGAGGAATGTTACAGAAAATGATTACATTTAATTGTAAGATGAATTAGTAAAAAACAGTATAATTAGTGTAGAAATAAAATAAGTTCTGCAATTAAATGCCAAAATACACTAATGCAATGTTACTGCTAAGTGCTGAGAAACGGGTATAGCAAAGGTTAAGTCTGACCTGTAAGAACCATCTCCCATAAACACCTGATGGTCTTTCTTTAGTTCAGGGGTCACAGGTTGCATCCCAGGTTACAGTGATCATAATCTCAGCCTTTAATTCCCAATTAACGTGTCTTTTTGTAGCCTTCAACCTAGTCTGACAGATGACAGCACAAGGTATTTTTTTATTTGTATGTGAGCCAAGACCAGACTGCTGTTCTGGGGCTAGAACAGAAACAGTCACTGTAATTCTCCCGGCTTGTCCTTCACTCTGGGGAGGAGAAGTTTCCATGTTTGGGGTTCATCTCACCTGTGCTTGAGTACAGCACCACGTAGGCTCTGACCTACCTGTACAGGCTGTCTTTGCAGCTGGTGGGTAGCAGCAGGCTGTTTGCTGCATCCCTGCAATGGGAAGAGCCAAGTCAGGGAAGACCAGGCAGTGGCCTTGCAAGTCTGCTTACACTAAGGCAGCAAATCCAATATCAGTGCTCCTCTCTAATAAGCATCCTTGTGCCAGTTTGCTTCTCATGAAGCCTGGCTGCCCTGCACGCTGCTGACAAAGCTGTGGGTGTGTGGCCCTGCTTCCTGGGTGAGAGCTTGCACTGTCCCAGGTGTGCATACAGGTACTTCAGGATGGCTGTTTCCCCAGAGACATGTACTGGGTCCTTTTAATCTGGAAAGTTTTGCAGTTCTAGAAGAACTTGGGGTTTTGTGTGTTTGTTTGTTTTCTTGACAGCAACCTTGTTTTTCTTCTTTTTCTCCTGAGATCACTTGTAGTTGGTTTTCTTACTGTTCAATGTAGAATATTGCCCCCCTATCCTGTCCCTTTCTGAATGGAGTTCCCGGCGGAACCAATCTTCTGAACACTGTCTGAGCAATGCTACAGGCAACTTTCTAACACAAATCAGTGCCTATTTCGCTCCTCCTCCTCCCACCCCCTCAAAGTGCCATCTCATACATGTTCACATTCGAGTTTCTCTTTGTTTTCATTATGTGTTGGAGACAAAACAACTCTTGGCATCTTTAAAGACTTGCAGGTTCATATACCAGTAGGAGGAGTAATGACTGGACAGCTTTGATTCATTCTCAGTTACATGCAGAGTCCTTTCACAGACCCAAATAACAGCTGACAATAGCCTGAATCTTCTCTTGTTTGCTGCCTTATTCGTAGGTTCTGCTGCCAGCTCTGCCTGGTACAAGAGAGAGTGTGCACTCTGGATTTTCTGCCTTCACAATATTTATTCGGCAGTATCTTTCTCTTGTGAGTATAGATAGCAGCCTATCTAAGGGACAGCTAAGCTTCCTCTGGTGTGTCTTCATACCCCAGTCACTAAAAAAGCCATCCTCATTATTGTGAGGTTATAGGGGTTTTTGGAAAATACCTAATAGAAAAAAATCAATTAGCAGAGTGTAGATGCTTGCACCCTTGCCCTTCTGGTGACCATCTCTTTTCTCCATTAAATACAGAACTTAATGTCATACAATTGATTTTTCCCATTGTTTTCTTTTTGATATTCTCCTTAAAGAAAGTACAGTAAAAGTATATAGCTGTATTTCTGTGTAGCTGATGCAGGTCTGAATTCTGAGCTTGTACACTCATTTTTGAGAACCCTTATGATTTTCAAGGAGATCCAAGGATGTCCCTGATTTTCCCAGAGTTGCTCAATGGTTTGATTTGATTTTTATTGCACCAAGAGTTCCAAAAATGCAAGATTAGTCCCTCTGCCTTTGGCCTTCTTTCATGGATTTTGGTTTATTGTTGTGGGTTCTTGGTTTGTGGATTTTTTTGGTGTTCCCCCTCCCCACCCCCCAATGAACTGTACTTTACCCTCTCTTGCCTAATTCCATCAGTATAAAGCATTTTCTATTATATTTTTATTGGTAGCAGTAGTAGTTGTTGTAGATGTTTTGCTTTATTTGGCCAAGAAACTGGGTGGCTGTTTTGTATGGAGTGATTTTTGTGGTGGTGTCTCTTTTTGAGGGGAAAGAGAGATCTACAGCTGTGTATACATGTTGCATCTGATTGTGTTGTTCCCAGAAGCAGCTCAGAGAAAGAAGTCATTGGCCTGCAAAGTTAAGATAAAAAAACCCCAGAAAACTATCTATACTAACAGATAACTAATTTTCCATGAAACTCTATTTTCCTTGTCTTAATGCAGTTGGCTTTCTTTAGCTTTGGGAGTTTGTGACTATGTAAAATAACAAGATCATACATAGATTAGCATAATAGCAATTGCAACAATAGTGTTTTTTAATAGATCATTTAGTAGTGCTTTGATGTTTTTAACAATCCCTAATAGTGCAGCATTAGAAATGGTTCTCTAAGTGCTCAGAAATGAGGCCTTAAGAAGAAAAAAAAAGAAATTGCTGTCATTATAGAAAAAGCACCTATTGATTCCTGTCACAGAATTGGGATGCTATCTCACCCTCTAGTTCCTCTGAATAAATAATTGCCTTTCACATGATGCTGTACTGGACAGGTTAGAAATAGCAGCTAGCCAGGGGGAGAGGCTGAGACATAACAGCTTCTCAGCTAAAAGGAAGCTGAGAAGTGCTAGGGGTGCAGTCACCTTTTCGCTCAGTTTCTGCCGCAGGATCTGATGAGAAAGGCATTTATTGGAAAAATGACCTAAGATGATCTTGCTGAAGAGATTCTTGTAACCAGAGAAAAAGGGATCTGAGACTTTGTGGGAGTCCCCGGACTGACTGGACCTTGCAGGTGCACCCTGGGTCCTGCGGCTGGGTTTACTGTAGCATGACTCCAGGGACAGAAGAGGGCTTCACTGCTTGTTCGGCAGCAGACACAGAGCCTTTTGGTACTGTCACTTGCCTTGTACAAACACAACCAGGAGCTTTGCAATTTCTTCCCCATATTCCAGGATGTTCCTCCCTGAGCTGTTAGTAAGGCGGTCAGAAATACCATCTACCAGGAGTGATTGATGGTACAAGACCTGTTATCCTCCAGCATCAGATTGAGGGAGGGGATTGTCCCCCTCTACTCTGCTCTCATGAGACCCCACACAGACTACTGCGTCCAGCTCTGAGGGCCTCAACATAAAAAGGGTATCGACCGGTTGGAGCAAATCCAGAGGGCCATGAAGATGCTCAGAGGGCTGGAGAACCTCTGCCATGAAGAAAGGCTGAGAGAGTTGGGCTTCTTCAGTCTGGAGAAGAGAAGGCTCCAGGGGGACCTTATAGCAGCCTTCCAGTACCTGAAGGGGCCTACAAGGAAGCTGGGAGGGACGTTTTACAAGGGCCTGTAGTGACAGGACAAGGGGTAATGGGTTTAAATTGAAAGCGATGAGATTTAGATTGGGTATCAGGAAGAAGTTCTTCCCGCAGAGGGTGGTGAGGCACTGGACCAGGTTGCCCAGAGACATTGTGGATGCCCCATCCCTGGAAGTCTTCAAGGCCAGGCTGGATGAGACTTCTAGCAACCTGGTCTAGTGGAAGGTGTCCCTGCCCATGACAGAGGGGTTGGAACTAGATGATGTTTACAGTTCCTGCCAACTCAAACCATTTTATGATTCTATGGTTCTATGAACACAGGGGACTGCCTTTCACATTATTTGGTCTCTGGTGAAACCCTCCAGACAAAGCCTGCAGATCAGTGCAGGTTGTGCAGTGCTGCTTTGCACAGAGGTCTCCAAGTGGGGTCCTCTGCAGCGTGCCACTTGTCTTTCTGTGTGGCGGGAGGTCCCTTGACTTCTGGAAGAGAGGCGGTCACATTGGCACAGAATACACCCAAGATAATTAGGGTTTGATTACAAGGTCTCCTTAGGATGAGGGGATCACTGGCACAGCAACATCTGTGTCTGTTTCTGCAGCTGGCTCAGCCCAAGCAGGTCAGCTTGTGATGTGTGGCACTGCTGTCATGTAAGCCACAGGGCCTGCAAGTGTCCTGTGACCTCTGGAAAGGTGGTTTTTTTGAGATGAAGGTCACATTTTAGGACAAGTTTAAACATAATGTCAGAGGATTAAATGCTGTAGTATGCATTTGCAAGTCACTGCCAGTGCTACTATTTTACTGCCATCCATGTTCCAGCTCTACGCGTTCTCGTCGTGGTCCCAGCTGAAAGCCTTTGGATCTTGCTAGGAGCCACGATCCATAATTTTTTCTTGACACAGGCCTATAACAGGGATGTTGCATTGGTCTGTAGTGGTGAAACCTGCATGTGTCTAATGGGCTAGGACAGTTTATGCTCTTCCCTTTGCAAGCAGAAGCATCACTTTTTCTTAACAAAAGGATTAAGGCATTGAGAGGCTTTAAAAGACATTATCTAGAGGTATCATTAAGGCTTTAGAATTACCAACCAACACACCAGGCCAGTTCCTTAAGGCACTTAAACAGGGTCTGTGTGGTGGGCTGAAACACTTTTCTTGGCTTTCCTCTGTCTGCATAAACTACCTTTCTGTCTCTCAACCATGCAGAGTCTGTAAGACCTGCACTGAGATATTAAGCACAGTTGGTTTGTACCAGAACCAGGAAGGCTTGTGTATGCAGAGATGCAAAGGTCCAGAGATAATAAAATAGTAAAACCCATTTGATCCCAGAATGGGATTTTTGGAGCGTGAATTTTAGTTGTGAGCCAAAGCTGCTGGAAGGTTGGCAATTTGCAAGAAAAGCAGAATGATACAGTTATGATTATAAATTACTTACATGGTCTCTCAAAAAACCTGATGTGCCAGTGTCCTTTCATTATGTACTTGGGCATGAACTTTCATGAAATGTGTCCACATTCCTTACAGAACTGAGAACCAAGCTCAAAGTCAGCCAAGAGTTCAGATGAATTACATCAAGCAAGTCGTAAGGATCAGTGTGGAATCCTCTAAGAACATGAATTTTCTATACTAGGAATTTTAAAATCTGGATTTAAGAATTATACATACATATTTTATACTGGTTTCATCACCAAAATGTGTCTCCACAGCAGCAATCAAAGCCTTGGGAGATATATCTGTAAGTCAGTGTTGGGAATCATTTAAAGAAAATCCTTCAAATGTGATATTTATAGCTTCACAGACTATCTTTAGGTGCCATTTGTCAATGTTCTTGTACAGTGTCTCCCAAACCTCCTCTTTCTGAAACAGCAATATTCCATACCTCATTCTTAAACTTTGGGGAAACACAGAAAGCTCCTAAAATAATTTTCATTCATTTCATAGAGCAATAACATCACTGTCAGTGAAATTAAGTTGACCCATCTTGTTTTTCCTCAAAGACACTTTTGGAATAGCTTTTTCACATCAGCTGCAAAACGCTTGCTTAGGCACCAGGTTGCCAGCCTTATTGTTTTCTGTGCGATGAGCAGAGCACCTCACACTTGGGGTTTGCTGCATGTAGAAATAATGTCGCCCTGCACCACAGCATCTCTGTGGGGTGGCAGAGAGTGTGAATGAAACAACAGAGAGGGTGAGCGAGAGTCTGAAATCCTACACAGGGCTGATGCTAAGTCTGGGAATGGAGCGGGAGACACAGTGAGGAAATGCCAGAACAGACATAAGGGAGAAAGTGCTGTAGCTGTGCGTATCAGGGAAGAATGTGGCTTTTTATGGAGTGGAGAAAACCAGAGAAAAGCACATGTAATAATTCTACATGTAAAGTCTATTCCTGCTAGTGTGTAAAAAGGGAAGGATTAAAGCAAATTTAGGAACCATGCAGGACTGGAGATAAGCAAAATTGTGGGAAGAGAGCTGTTAATGTGTGGTGGTCTCAGTAAAAGTTAATTGCTGTCCCTCAAAGCTATGAGTCCAGGAGTGAGTGGTGTACAAGAAGATAAAACAAGATAAAAACCAGATAGGAGACAGAGAAAGATAGGCAACATAGTTTTAAGCAAGTGGAATTTATTTAATTCCTTCAGATTTTTTGGTTGATGAAGACAGCTATGGAGGTATAACATTCTTTGTAATTATTTTGATCTTATATCATTATCTTTCTGATACAGAAACTTGTGCTGTTGAACATCAAAATGTGTAGGCACTAAGAAATTAAGCTGACATTAATTTATAAGGGAAGTTATCATAAATACGGGTCACTTCATTGCGTTCTGTAAAATTTGCTGTTAAGCCTGTTTTGTACCTTTCACAATATCTGAAAGAAAATATAAACTCATTGAAATATACAGTTGACACAATGTCAAGCACAATGGCTGTAAAACCAGAAGCAAAAAACTGCTGTACAAAAGGAGCAATCAGGATTATCAGCAAGCTGTGTGAGGACAAATGGATTGGTGCTCTTCAGTACCTTATCTGAAATACCACAGAAACTCTCCACTTCTTGTACTCCTACACCACTTGTCACTTTGCACTAGTCTGTATAGTTGCTAGTTTTATGACATAGTGTCAAGTGTGCATAAATATTTTCAAGGCATTACGCTGTTTCTCCAACACGTGCTCTGTTGTTTTTGTTTGGCATTGAACTGCCCTGTCATAAAAGGGATGTTTCATATTTGTTTGAAAATATCGTCTATTTTTTCTCAGCAGCTCTGAAAACAAACCAAAAAAACCCCACCAACTTCTAACAGGTTCACAGAATAAAGAATGTAGCCTTAAATTGCCAAGAGTAATTCCTTCTGCTACCTGAATGTAATGTCAAGCAACTGTCTTTATTTTTCCCTCATGTTGCTCCCATTGCCTTTGTCCCTCAGGTACTAGTGACTCAGAATGGAAACTTATAAAATATGAAGAAGAACATGCAAAGTCTTTCAGAGAATAAACAGTATTATTTCCTGACAAAACTGCACGCTGACAATTATTGAGCAACAGCATGAAATGCAGAAGATACAGAAACCCTAAAAATGGAACTGATGTGTTTGTGGGACTCCCACACAAACCAAGAATACAAGAGTTTCACAGGTAGGACTCAGTTAAACTCTCTTCGACCTTGCTGCTTACAGGTTATATCCCCAAGGAAGGTGAAATAAATTTTTTGACAGAGGTTAATGACATCAATTGGAGCTTCTTGATACTAGCAGTCTTTTAGTTGTGGGAGCAGGGAATGTATGGTTTTACATTTAAGAGCCCAGACTCTCAGAGAAGTTTATCTTCCACATGTATACACACAGAAGAAGTGCTTAGGTATCCAAATGTACTAGGTGCCTGGCACTTGCCATCTTCACTAAAGTTTCTATTGCCTGATGGTACCTGGGACTCTGTCTTCTCCTGAACACTCTACCCATGTCCTTTCTTTGTCTTATTGCACTTTTCTGTCCTTCTTCCTCTGAAAGTTCATGAGACCTTCACCTTTCTCTCCATCCTCTGTGGGCATATATCTATCTTTAAGCAGGAGTGGGTTTTCTTTTTTGCTGATAACCCTCTCCTACCTCTCTACTTTGCATCAATTGCTTTGTATTCTGCTTACCCCCAGGTATCTCGCCATTCAGGCAGGCATTTTGTTTTTTCTTTCTGACATTTTGTGTTTTCAAACACAACATGACGAAAATGGAATTCCATGTATCTCCCACCAGGATGATTCCCTTTCCATATGGATGTTGGGGATGGCAGCAGTAAGGTATCTAATTCAGTGGCTTCAAAAAAGAATGTTAAACAAAAACCCCCAAACTCCAAGACCAAGCACCAAAGCAGGCAGGTGTGAGGACCTGATAAATGGAGAACTGCTTAAAACTGAGGAATATGGTTTTAGCCGTCTTTTCCTTTCTGTCTCTTTGGTATACTAAGCAGGACAGTTTCTCACTGCACTCTGTTCTGGCAGAAACACCTGTTCTGGAGCTGGGCTTGTCTGCCTCTCATTTTAATGCTTTCACTCCCTTTTCATAATTTCAGAAAGTGATGCAACCATTCTTTATAGCTGCCCGATTTACTGTCCATCATGTTTCTCGTCAGATTCCACATCTGTGGGCTTGCACCTGATGAGGCTGAAGCTGGTGGCAAAGCACAGGAGTCATTCCCACTCCTAATGTGGCATCAGTAGTTAACAGTGCAGTTAACAGCAGATCTGTTTTCTATCTGCAGGGGAGAAGGCAATTATTGTCCTGCACTCAGCACTGATGAGGTCTCTTTTTAGGAAATCAGAAACAAGCTGGAGAGTCCCCAGGAGGAAAAAAGAGCAATTAAAGGTGAGAAAGTCTGCAATCAGAAAATGTTGAAAGAACACAATTTCCTGAGAGAAAAGGAAAGGATGAGATAACTTGTCTTTTACATGTCTTCCACAGTATTAAAACATATTTCTAAAGACATCAGTTCCCAGGCCCTGGGAGGGTGAGACAGGTAGTCTTCAGTGAGGGAGGGCTGCCCTTAGCTTCCTCAACACCCACAGTGGTGGAGGGGTCAGAACTGCCCTGCTCCAATTTCCAGCAGGAGTTTCTTAGAGAAAAATTTGCTGCACAACAGGTCAGGTTTTTGTCCTGTCAATGAGCAACCACCAAAATAATAGGGGCAGCTCAGCAACATCCACCCTTGAGCGAGGTGTAACAAAGCCTGGCAGAGGAGCAACACCTTTCTGTCATGCCATGGGAGCTTGTCACAGTGACAGTGCCACAGAGACTGCCTGTGGGCTTGAGTATCCAAGAAGGTCTTGGCAAAGTAGGGTTGTTTTCTGACTGGGTGGCCTGGATCCCATCTTACAAAGTGGCAGAACTTTTGGATTTCCATCCACATGCAAATTTAATGAGTACACCTTACCCTTCAGTTTATTTGGGGAAAACCTCCTATCTGAAACAGTGCCTGTTTTGCAATTAAAGCATAGCTCCAGTGTTTCACACTACAAGCGTAGAGGCAGTATTTTGACAGGGTTGACAATGGGCTGGTCTAATAAAGATTTGCTGACCTCACCCTCTGCTGCTAGCCTGCTCCTTCATCACCTTCCCAAACAAATTCTTTTTGAAGTCTCAGCACAGCTTGCCCTTCTCCAGCTCCAACGAGAATGACAAAATCTGATTTCCGCAACTGCAGGAAGAATCCTCCTGTGCTTGTTAATAGGTCCCTGGAATAAACGGTCAGGGAAGGAGACTGGAAATCAGCTCCACTGAGGAGCTCTGCCTTTGGAGACTTCCTGCAGAAGTGCTGTTTTTAATTGGATGGGGTTATGAACTTTCAGAAATCACATGTTGCCACAACCAGTTGATCTGTCACACCTTTTCTGGTGAGATCGTTAAGGCTCATTTGAGCATGGGTATGCACATGTCTTGAAGATGCTCTCTGAGTGTGGCCAGCAGATTGAGGGAGGTGATTCTGCCCCTGTACTCTGCTCCTGTGAGACCCCACATGGAGTACTGCGTCCACCTGTGGAACCCACAACATCGGGAGGATATAGACCGGTTCGGGCGAGTCCAGAGCAGGGCCACGAAGATGATCAGAGGGCTGGAGCACCTCTGCTATGATGAAAGGCTGTGAGAACTGGGCTTCTTCAGCCTGGAGAAGAGGAGGCTCCAGGAAGACCTTATTGCAGCCTTCCAGTACCTGAAGGGGGCCTACAAGGAAGCTGGGAGGGGGCTTTTTGCGAGGGCCTGTAGTGACACACAAGAGGTAGTGGGTTTAAATTGAAAGCACGGAGGTTTAGATTAGATATCAGGAAGAAGCTCTTCACGGAGAGGGTGGTGAGGCACTGGACCAGGTTGCCCAGAGACGTTGTGGATGCCCCATCCCTGGATGTCTTCAAGGCCAGGCTGGACGAGGCTTTGAGCGACCTGGTCTAGTGGAAGGTGTCCCTGCCCATGGTAGGGGGTTGGAACTAGATGATGTTTACAGTCCCTTCCAACCCAAACCATTCTATGATTCTATGATACTATGATACTATGATACTATGATTCTATGGTTCACTTCACCTTCGGTTCCTCCACAACTATGGAGAACGCAGGGACTGCTTTTATCTTGCTATCATCAGCAAGAGAGTCCTGCTCATCTCTGCTTGCTTATTTCTGCAACTCCAGAGCTCTGAGCACTTTCTTCTGTGTGTAAAGCAAATGTTGCTGTCATGTGTTGCATTATACCATACATTGAATCAAAGCCTTTACTTGGTGAGGATTCACTGAACTCCTTGCAAAGGGAAGGAACATTAAAATCTGAGACAGAGACAGAGAGGAAGAGAGTGCACTGACCTTCTGTTGCATTCATTACCAGCAAGGTTGAAAAGAGCTGTTTATGATCAGAGTGTGGCTGGGGTGTGACCCCATGCTAGCCATATAGGATTGCTTGGTTGCACCCTGCCTAACTCAGATCGCTCCTGCAATTAGAAGTAACAGAAAAATCACAATGACCTCTTTAGGCCAGCAGCATTCCTGGTAAAATTAACTCAA
>NW_010267228.1:0-5599 GCF_000690775.1 Eurypyga helias | reverse complement strand
GGAGGGATGCTGAAACCAACCTAGCACATAAAATGAGTCTTCACTGCATCCATGATCAAGTTACCCCATCTCTCTTGGCCAAAGGTCCAGTCTTTTTTCCTTTTCCTTCTCCCACATAATATGGAAACAGTATGGAGGGATTTGTATACTCTTTTTTTTCTCTTCTTTCCTTATGGATCCAACTGCATCTTGGGGTGGGGCTTGTGTGATATAATCCTCCTTTGTTGATGGCAAACAGAGGATAAGTCTTAGAATCCAGGCAACTTTCTGTGGAAAAAGGCTGGTAAATATTTCCGTATGATTTCATATGTTCTCATCATACATAATTAGAGGCAAGTGCAAGAAAATATCAGGCATTTTCCTTTGCTCATAAGAAACACAGGTTATAGGATTGGCTTTCAAAAGTGCCTCTGAGAAGTAATGACTGTTCCTGATAAGAATGTGGTAAACTACAATTAAGGTATTCAGGGAATTGAAACAAATTTTGAGAACAATTGTTCATACTTTTACATTAAGTAACAGTATAGCCTCTGTATAATTAAAAGGAAACACTTAACTGCTATTATTCTCTTCCTGTCTACAAAAACTATTGTTTGTTTAAAAGTGAAGAAAAAAAGGAGGGGTGGGGAGTAGTGTGCACTATTGCAAAACAAAAAGACAAATTGGAGAGAGTATGTTTTCTAATAAGCAAGATGTTGAGTGATACACAGCAGTAAAGAGTCTCAGATCTCCTTTCATGTGGCTAAGGCACTGACAATATGATGTCTTTGTGTACATGTTGGTGAGAGTGGGGAAAGGGTGGCATACCTTTGTCCTTAAGAAGAAATATTAGGAGTTTTCAGCTGCACTCAGTTTCTTGAGGGCACTCCTGGGAATTATTACTTACAAGGCACTGTGTTTGCAGGAGTGGTTCTACAGTTCAGAAGACATTTCTCACCACCAGCAGCCATCTTATGTGTGTTTCAGCAATGTATAGGAAAATGTGCTCCGAATGTGTTGGACAGGACTCCTTCATCCAATAGCAGAGCTTTTCTGCAGGAACTGTTTCTGTTTCTTGTCCTGATAATGAATGCCACATTCACACAGGACATGAACATCCAACATGAAGTCCAGTGTGCACTGGAGGTTGAATCTAGGTCTGACAGAAGGCCAGGAATAAGTGTGCCATTGGCTCTTGAATGGATCTGGCATGGGTATGCAGACCTCTGAAGAATGATATTTGTCTGATGACTTAGCAATGTTATCCTATAATGGTGGGCTTACACACTTCTGAAGTTGTTGGAATTCCTCCTCCTCTTCCTTCTCCTTCTCTGTGTCTTCTATCTAACAATTCATTTTCAGGAGATGGAGCATTTTGTATTCACCAATGACAAGTTGCTCATGACTGAACTAAGACTCTGTGTTTGTCAGGAACCTTAGCCATCCCCCATCGAATGACAAGTTCAGCTGTGCTGAATATTGAAGGCCATTATCTTGGTGGAAATCTTTGCTTTCTCATAAAGGATCCTTTACTACAGCAGCTTGAAGCTGTGCTCATGCTCCAGCTTTCCCCTGGTAGGGTCAGGGATAGTCATTGAGGCCAATTTTGCTTTGGCTCTTCCAGCCTGGTTGTGTGGCTCTTTTCTACGGGCTGTAGGACTCATGTCCTAGGGACCCAAGGAATCACACAGGCGAAAAAAGAGAAGATAGGTACCTGTTCTTATTTCAGCCAGGGGGAAATGGCTAATGGTTGTTGCCTTCTCTTGCTGGGCTGGCAGCATGCTTTTCTACTGCCAGCCTCTGTTTGCTGCCGAGTGTATGGCTTGCACATATAAGTACATGTTTCCAGTACCTGAGCAGAATTAGAAGACACCTTGCTTCAGAGTACAATTTCAGTAGCTGGATTGGGATTGTTCATGGCTGGTGTTAATTTCAAGTTTAGAACTGTTTTTTTCTTTGTCTGAATGCTGTTAGTGAATGGCCACAACAGAGGCCCAGGTTATTATGTATTAAGTATTCAGATATGCTGCTTTCTAATGAATGATACTTTAAATTATATTGCTAGAAGGAGTCCACCTAGCTTTTAAGTGCTGAATAAGCTACCTCACCGGTATCCTGCCCTGCCTTCCCCCTCTTCCTATCCCTAGCTCCATCTTCCTCCCTAACCCCCTTCCCCTCTTGCCCTTCCATCTGATATGCTAGAAGGAAGCATAACTCTCACAAACTTGAATGTTAAAGGCAGATGACAACTTTGCACTGCCCATTGTGTTCAACACTTCCCTTTTCCTGGTCAAGGACAACTGTGTGAGGTTAAATTAAGAAAAGAGGTGAAGAAGTGGGTGTGAACAAGTTTCCCTAAATCTGTGTGGTTTGTACTGCTGAAGAATCTGTGGCCGAGTTCCTGGTGGAGTCAGTCTGTCTGTATTTGGTGGTTATCTTTTCTGTCTATGCTGGATGCACTGCACTTCCTCAAGTACAGCTTCTCCTGTTGGAATAAGGACAGTATCTCTGCTTGGCTGTGGGATGGCCAGGGCAGAGGTTGCCAATCCCAGAAGATGAGATAACAGTGAGAGAAGCTCTCTATCTCACAACTGTCTGTGTTACTCATATGTGATGAAGACTGGAAGCAACCATTTTGGCTATTTCTTTGTGTCAGGATAAAATTTATGTTTCCTACTGTGCTTTTCTGCCTATCTCTTAGATTGCCTATCTCTTTGAGAGAGCAATGGGAGAGAAGTGATCTCTTCTGCCTAAGGAAAGAGGGTGCTCTCTATGTAGCAGCAGCCTTTGGAGATTAGTTTCCTGGCTATTGGGCATGGGTGGACATCAAGGATGATAATTTCACCAGTTCAGCAGATTATAACAGGGTTGTGTGATTTGCAGAGCATCCATGTTCATTGTGAGAGATAGAAAGTCTTCTTCCCATTTTGTCTCTTCTTACCCTGCCACTGCATATTTTTCCAGACTGACAGAGAAACAATGCTTATTGTTTCGTGCATCAGTCATGCAGCAATAGCTGCAAAAGCTCAGGGCAATGTCAGAGGAATCTGACACCTGCTTTTTTGGATGCTGGCTGTGGTATTTGGTATACCTAGTGTGCTATGTCACAAAACCATTTATTTTCCATGAGGCTGGACTAGTAATAGCAGGCCTCTGTGTGCCCATCTTCTGCCAGCCTTGCTGTCTTAGCTGGTTTGTGTTGGTTTACCAGTGCTTGGACTATGATTCATGAGTGTATCAGGCAGCTCTGTTTTCATAAGAAAAGAAGCCTCGGGCAAGTCATATCTTTTGCCAATGTGCCGGGTGCCTCTCCCATCTTACCTAGTAAGGACATCTGCATGTCTTGGTGATTATATATTCCACAGTGGAATGGCTGTACCCCTTACCTGCTGTAGGGAATATTTTTACAATCCCTAAGGCTATGTAAATGGCCATGGATGCTCAGACATGTCTCTCCTCTCTGTAAGGCTCTCACTAGTTTTCTGATCCCTTCTATTCCTTTTCTCTTGGGGTCTTGTAAATGTCATTATTTTGGCACAAGAATTAGTTTAAAGAGAAAAATAACCACTGAAGGCTTCTCACTTTCAATTGAGTGGGAAATTTGAGCTGTCCCAGTGCTGTAGATAATTTTTTCTGTGGATTCCGTTGCCTGGAACTGGTCAAGAGTAAAAAACAGGACTGTTCCTCTTAAACTATTTTAACATCACAGTCATTCACCTCTCCAAAGCACCGCAAAGCTTCACAAAGTGGCATGTTTAACAATAGACAGTACAAGCCTGTTGATGTTAGCTGCCACTGCACAGATGTGCCTGAAGAAAAACATCATCATTTTTACTCTGTGAGTCTTTATTCAACAAACACCTTTTGTACTTCATTTACCTCCTTTATGAACAGCACAAATGCGGACACACCATACAGGACGAAGTCGTGAGGGTTAAACAGCTTGTGTCTGCAAGATTCTTCATAAGAATCTCTAGTGTTCCAGCTCATTTGGACAAGATAAATATAGAGCTGAATTTGCAATGGGAGTTTTAACCTCTGCAGTGTGATTTTCAAGGAGATCTGTCTTCAGTTACAGATGTTTTGTGCTTTCAGCTTTATTGCAAAGTGTCTACACTTCAGCCTGGGATAAAAAGTCATGTCATCCACTACCCAGGAAAACTGTTGCAATGCCTCCTTTGAGGAGTTTGTTCTTGTTTTTATATGCTTTTTATCTTTTCCTGGAAAATGTGATGGTGTATTATCATGCTACTTTTTTCAGAATGGCTAAAATGGTGTTAATGTCTGTCCTTTTAATACTTTTGCGAGAAACACATTGTTACTTTATCTTAGGGCAGAGGTAGTCAATAACACTGAAAAGGAGTGAAGAAATAATGCAGACTTGGATTAGGTTCAGTGTTTGTGTTTCTTCTGGAATTTTTAAGAGTGCTGGAATTTGCCAGTAGAGCATCTCTGAAGAGGAAAAATATTTAGGAAGAATAGCAAAATTATTTAGGAATAGGAAGAATATTTAATGATGCTTGTTTGAAAATGATATTTTTTTTAAACAAATAGCTATAGCTACCTGTGAAAGCTCTCTCAGGTTTCTTTATTATTCTTTCTAACTCAGTCTACATCAAAACTGGTATCAACAATTTTTCACTTTACCATGATATTCATTCTGGTAAACACAGAACTTTCAATAAAATTTTTGATAAAAAATCTGTTTGACAAAACAGCAAGACCTGGTTTTACCTCTTAATTCTTCTGTCATCCACTGAGCAGCTTCTCACTTTCCCTTGAAGCACTCAACTTCCTTTTGAAAAGGCAGATGTGAGTATCTCTTCAAAGCAGTGGGCTTTCTGGTCAGTGGTGCCTTAACCCCGCCCTTACTGAAATATGCTTGGGCTACCTAGGCCTCTGCTCTTCCTTGTCTCCAGCTGCACATTTGTGCTATGATGGGACATCAAAGCATGAACACCTGGGCCCTGCTCCACCACAACTCTATGAGGATCATGGAAGAGCTGACAGAGATATCTTTTTTCAACGATGTGCATGATGGGATGAAGTGCACTTGATGTCTTTTGTGGGTGACAAACTGGGGATGAAAGCACATCACTGACACACTGGAGGGCAGGATTGCCATTCAGAGAACTTCATAATCTGGAGAAATGAGCTGACAGGACATAAAAAAATCTGGCAAATGGGAATGTGAAGTCCTGCCCATGTGATGGAATAACCACAAGAAACAACACAGGCTGGGGCCAACTGGTTGGGGAGCACCTTTACAAAAAGGAACCCAGTGATGCACAGCAAGCTGAACATGAGTCATCAGTGTGCTTGTGTAGTAACTAAGTGTAGCCACAGGAATCAGCAATGGAGGAAAGTCATTATTCCCCTCTGCTCAGCATATTTGAGGGCTCATCTGGAATATTGTGTAAGACCTTAGACTCTTTGGTACAAGTGAAATATTTAGAAATAGGTGTGTTTAGCTCGGAAGAGAAAATGTTAAGAAGGGATCTAACTTTGGGGGTGTTGGTTGATAACCAGCTGAACATGACCCAGCAGTGGGCCTGGGTGGCCAGGAAGGCCAATAGAATCCTGGGGTGCATTAAGTTGAGCATGGCCAGCAGGTCGAGGG
>NW_010267227.1:0-9028 GCF_000690775.1 Eurypyga helias | reverse complement strand
CATTCTATGATTCTATGATCTGAATGGTGATTTGTAAGGAAATTTGAAACTGTCTTCTAAAAATACTGACAAAATACTTTCGTTACCAATGTAGTGCTACACAGGATGGAAATATATGCACTTCAGGTGAATATGCCAGAGTTGTTATTAAACCTCCAAAATATTCTCCCTGTCTTCTATACCATCCACAGCATCTTGGTGCTATGTCTGTTGTTCTGTTTTTCATGTTGTTCTCTCTGGGACAAGAAAATATACATGGTCATGAAACAAGAAGTTGGAGTACTATGCCCAGATCCTTGCTTGGGCACAGGTCTTTTAACTGATTTGGATGAGTAGTTTTGTTCTATTTGTGCCTTGTTGTCCCCTTACCTAAGAAGGGACCTAGGGGTGCTTCCTTCCCACAGCAGGGTGTTACAATCTTAAATATATATCTAAGTGCTTGCATGTGAGTGATAAAATCATGTGGGAGAAAAGTACACTTAGAGACTGAAACCATTCGTGGCATTATCTGTACTAAAGATGGCAAGTATATCTCAGGATATTCAGCTCTCCAGAATAACATGTTCTGGGGGGAATTAATGGCCACCATACAGTCTTGACAGCCAATTTCCCAATATAATAAATGTATCTGGAGTTATTTTTCATAACATATGTTTTGAAACCTACGTACATTCAGTTTATACATCTCAACTTGTTTTTCGCTGTTGTAGTTCTTAATTGTAAGCACTACTATCCATCCTGTAGCCAACTGCCTTGCCAAAAAGGCAAAAATCTTGTGTGTTTTACTGCTCAATTAGTTTCCTCATATGTGGTTTTAGTTCTTTAAAGTCAGGTAATATTATTAAAATGCTATTTATTGTAAAAGATTTTTTTAAATACTTATATTAGCATATGAATTGAAAGCCAAAACTTCAGTCTTCATGGATAATACAACAGAAAGTTTGTTACTGTTTGAAGAAATGCATACCTCTTCTAGGACTTAAGCAACACAGGGGCCCATAAAATTGTACCCTAATTAACCTGGTCACAAACTGATAAAATATTGGTCTGCACTTTGTCCATTAAGCTGTATTTCATGTTTCAAACACTGAACTTTTTGTATGATATGGAAACTTTCTTTCTCCAGAAAATTCCAGAGATGGGTTAATGTCCTTAAAAATACAAATACTGGGGGTTTTTTTCAAGTCTTGGTGGGGTCTCTGTGCTTTCAGGGCTTTTTTTTGGTGTGTGTTTCCCCTTTTTGTGAAGTCAGGTGAAAAATGTTGCTTTCCCTCCCCTCTACCTTTCATGACTACTAAAAGAAAATTAACCACACAATCTATCTTCAGGTAGATCTGGGAGATCAGTGATGCAGTCAGCAAACATCTTTCAGTGGTAAGCCTGATATTTATGCTCAAACTGAGATTCTGGACACTAAAGTCATCACCATTTGTGCTAATGTGTAGAGACTCAACTGTAAAGACTGTTTACAAACATCAGAGAATATTACTGCTGTTTGTCACCCAGATTGCCACACCTGGCAGGTCCAGGCTTATTCTAGTGATATCCAGAGAGGCTGTATCCTATGCTCTTCTCTCATGATGTTCCTAGGAGATTTATAATTTTTGTGGTGGCCTAGTGGATTGGAAAGCCTGCTTGAAATCTTGAAATATATTAAATAGATATATTCTATATTTTTCCTTTTCAATATAAATAATATGTATATAATTCTTATGTATGGTTTATGTAATTTTTTTTGCATGCACTTTAATGAGTGGTATTGTATCAGGATTTCATGTCTTCAGGGGTTGGTACCAACCAGATGCAGGGGGACCTCTGTGAGGAGATGCCAAGGTTGCTCTGAGCTGGACACCACTGGTTCCACCTGGCTCCAATGGACCCGCTGCAGGGCACAGATGAGTCCCTCAGCCAAGGTGTGGGCGCCTCAGGAAAAGCATAATTAAGAAGAGTAAAAAATGCCACAAAGGCAGAGGAAGAAAGGAAAAAAGTATGTGAGAAGCATCAGTGTGAATATCAAGGTAGCTTCATCTTGATAGACTGGCAACCCTTGTAACCAGCGCTGCTTAACATTCAAAATATGTGACACCAAGTCAGTGTCATGGACTGTGTCCATGACATAACTATTGAAAGAGGCTACATCTGCAGCCTGGAGGTACCTTGGGGTTCCCAGCTCAGTCAGCTGGAGGAGGTAATTGTCACTGGCTCAAAGCTCTGGAGTTTTCTTTCTGGTCTGTTAGGGTTTTGTTATCATAGTTCCTTAACTGAACTACTGCTTTCAGGTCACAATCTGTATATTGGAATTCAGAGAGCTTGGGGAGGGGAAAAAGAAAGAAGTTGTTGGAAGTGCCTGTGAGTCTGCTGGGACTGAATTTGGATTCACACCTGATGATTGCATGTGTGGAAGAGAGATTACAGGTGTAAAAGTAGGCTGAATACAGTGGAAGTGGCTCCTGCTCTGATACAGCTTTCCAGTACACATTTTCACAGCTAACTCAACATTCTCTGGAAAATCTAATATTCCAGTTACTCAGTTTGTGATTTTGTAGTTTTGTAAAGAAATACATATAGCTGAAGAATATTAAATTCTTGAGAAGAGAATAATAGCAGCTGTGAGTGCTGTTTAAAGAGGCTCCTTTGCCCTTCTCTTTCATCAAAGATGTTCTACATTGCTGCTGTTATAGAATGAGCTGGACAAATTCTTTTGCTGGCTTGTGTATTAGTTAAATTTAGGAAGTGGGAGTGGTATAAAGCTGCACTTCTTCATTTCTTTTTTTTTTAACTGGAGCTATCTTGACCTCATTGTCAACTGTTGTCTGAAAGTCTGTACTACACACTTCAAATTCTGTGCCTGTACATGTTTTTCTTGTTTTGAATTGACTCCTATTTTAAAATTGTTTGTAAATACACTGACTCAGAAAGGCAGAAAAGGTCCTCTCCAAAATAGTGACTGCATGTATTCACTGAAGGGTTACCTGACATCTGTCAGAGAGCCTAAGCAATTTGAAGCCTTGCTGTTCTTTGGAGGAGTCAAAAGGAGCTGGAAAGTGTGTAATGGGGAGATCCATAGAATTCCTGGTAGGTGCTTAAATGTCCTCTAGCACTGTAGTTATGTGTAAATCACAGACACTGGGAGTTTGTTTCTAATCCAACCAAGAAATATTGGAGTGGTGCAGTTGTATATTTTAATGGACATTATTTTTATGGACAGACTTTTTTTTTTATTGCTCATATTGAGCAGGCATCAACATTCTCATATGGTGTATCATCTAGACTGAATGTTCATGTTCCCAGTTGTGTAAAAGAACATTGCAAGGAATCAGCTGTAAAAATTATCTACATGGAGCAGACCATCCAAAGATCTTGTTGCAGGAAGTAAACCTTGTTAATGCTTGCTGCTTTTCTTAGAACAAGCTATTTTTGTGCTTTCTCCTCTATTATTTCATTACTATTAAGGTATGAATATAGTGTTCTTCATAAATTGCACAGTAGTAACTGCTGAGCTGATTAATTCTCTAATTTTGGAGCCAATTATGTAAATAAAACCTGTATAATAAGTCAAACCATGCACCAATTTAGTCTCTGAAAAAAATGAATATAAAAAACTTCAGTATCTGCGTGTTTTCAATTTATCAATTATCAACAAGATTATCTCATAAATATTTATGTCTGTATCTCATAACCAATTCTTCGAACATGATATAGGTGGGAGAAAACTGCACCCTGATCCCCTCAGTTAAGAAACAAGATGCTAAAATGTGTTAATATTGTTGTTAGATGGGCTCATAGCTGTTTGTTTTGTTGAAAGGCATGTTATTTACTTAATTCCTTTATTTTATTGCACCATTATGTATGTGTATTACATTATTATTTACATTAGATATTAAATATCAAAATGAGTTCTGCAAATAAATTTGCTCCAGTCTCTGTTTATATTAGAGCTGAGTAAGGAAACTGAATATTGCTATGGTTATATATCTATGCATAACTATGCTGAAGGCTGCTCTAGGTTTCTTTAAGAAACGCATATCTAAGCGATCTTGTAAAAACTATGTTGACGTCCTGTTCTACACTCACAACATACAGTCGAAAAGAAATTCTTCACTCATGACACTTACGGTTGCAAAAGAAATTTGCACAACAGGTAGCTGAATGTGGTTAATGGCACTTACGGATGCCAATAATTCTTTAATCCTTAGATTCTAGATCCTTACTGTGTCCCTGATGAAGATAAAATCCCTTTAGTATAGGACAATAGTTTGCTGTACTAAGACTTGAATGAGTATTTCAAGAATCACCCTATTAGAAATATAATATGTAGCTTTCTACCAGCTGCTGACACTGTAATATGGAGCACAAAAAAATAAAAAAGAAAAAAGTTTAGGGGGAAAAAGATAATTTCTTTAATCATAGAATGGTTAGGGTTGGAAGGGACCTTAAAGATCATCTAGTTCCAACCCCCCTGCCATGGGCAGGGACACCTTCCACTAGACCAGGCTTCTCAAAGCCTCATCCAGCCTGGCCTTGAACACTTCCAGGGATGGGGCATCCACAACATCTCTGGGCAACCTGTTCCTGTGCCTCACCACCCTCTCCGTGAAGAACTTCTTCCGGATATCTAATCTAAACCTCCTCACTTTCAATTTAAACCCATTACCCCTTGTCCTGTCACTACAGGCCCTTGCAAAAAGTCCTCTCCCAGCACCCTTGTAGGCCCCCTTCAGATACTGGAAAGCTGCCATGAGGTCTCCTCAGAGACTCCTCTTCTCCAGGCTGAACAAGCCCAGTTCTCACAGCCTTTCGTCATAGGAGAGGTGCTCCAGCCCTCTGATCATCTTCGTGGCCCTCCTCTGGACTCGCTCCAACGGACTATATCCTTCTGATGTTGTGGGTTCCACAGCTGGACGCAGTACTCCAGGTGGGGTCTCACAAGAGCAGAGTAGAGGGGCAGAATCCCCTCCCTAGACCTGCTGGCCACACTTCTCTGGATACAGCCCAGGATATTGTTGACTTTCCGAAGAAGTAATGGGATATTGGCTTCTAGAAGTAATGGGATAGATTAGAGAAAGCATGTGCAGAGCTGAAACTGAAACATTTGCTTTTGGCTTCTACTGCTGAACTCCAAGTAGAAAAATTGTAGGCCGATTAAATACACTGATTCTTGAGGGAAACAATGTATAATTAAGTCTGTAGAATGCAACTGTGTTCTATTATACATAAAAAATTTAAAAGCAAATCTTTTTTTCCTCAAAAACATTGCTAAAGGTTTTACATCAGCAGATCATCGTGCTTAGATTTCTCTCTGAGCTAACTGATGTTCCTACAGCATGGTTAGTACCATAGAATAATTTAGGCCAGAGTATTGGGGGTACTCTGTGGGGGTCCAAACCCCCACTCCAAGCAGGGCTTACTTTGAAGGCAGGTAAGCTTGCTTAGGGATTTCTCCAAGTTTTGAATATTTTGAGGGATGGAGGTTCACAGCCTCTCTGGCGCTCTATTGTAATGTTTGTCCATGCTGGCCATGAAAGATTTTTTTCATAACATCCAATTGTAATTTGCTTTTTTTGCCATTGTGCCTCTTCTCCTAGTCCTTTTGCTGTGCCCCTCTACCATGAGATTCTATACTTCCCAATTAGGCAGCTGAAGAGAGTCAGAAGATTTCACCTTTTCATTTTCTTTAGGCTGAACAACACCAGGTCTCTCAGCTTTTCCTCATGTATTGTGAGTGTTCAAGTGCCAACATGCTGTTGGCCTCCACTGTGCTATCTCCAATATATAAAATCTGTCTTGTATTGAGGAGTCCCAAACTGGAAAGAGTCATCCAGATGTGGTCACGCAAGAAGGAAGAATTGCTTCCTCTGCACAGCTGTCTGCGCTCTTGCTAATGCAGCCCAGTATACAGTTAATTTTTACTGCTGAAAGGGCGCACTGCTGATTGTGCACAGTTTGTTGCCCACCAAGACCTCTAGAATCTTTTCTGAAGATATATTCTTAACAACTCAGTGTACAGCCATTCACCATCCTTAGCTTGACGTGTTGAGCTAAATGCTTTAAAATTTGCTTAGTAAATTCAGGATGTTTCTGGGAAAGCGCCTGGCAAAGCTTCTCTGGAGTCAGTTCTCAAAAAGGTACTTTTAGTAGAGGGATCTTTGGTTTTGATCTTTGTGTTTCTCACAGTTCTGGATCAGAGAATATTAATACTACATTGATATTGGGATTATTATAGCTGAACAAATAGAGAGCAAAAAACCACGTTATGTTATTGCATCTGAAGCTGTTATGAGGGACCTTTACTGAGGGTGCTATTACAGTCCGGATTTAACCTATAGTTGCACAGTTATTATAATAATAATTGCAATGTCTAATTAGAAGTTACTAATTAGAGCTTTTTTTTTTTTTTTTTTGCTTTTTGCAGTTGCTAGAGCAACAGAACACCTATAATAACTCTAAATCTAAGTCACAATTGTGTTTTGGAATGTGAAGTTCCTATGTGAATTGACATTATTGCAAGGGACAAAAGCAAGACACATGCAGTTTCTTTGTACTGCAGATAAGAAAACAATGATGTATTGCTTACCCAGATAAAGAGAACAAAAGTTGCTGTAATTTGAAACTAAAATAAAATAGAAAAAATAGCAATCTTTTTAATGTCAGTTTAGATAAAAACGGAGTGTTTCTGTCATCAAAAGATTTTTGTTACTTACATATAATTTGTAAAACCTAAACATTTCAGGATTATAACTAGATTTAGAGATCCTATAATTTTCTTAACTAGGTGGAATATTCTTCTGAAAGCAACTGCATTTATTGTTCATCCTCACCATCATTATGGAGACTTATTTATCTTCAGTGCCACAGACAATATTTAAATATGTAAATGCTTTTACTTAAAAATTCCCTTTGGAGTAGGACAGATGAAAGTAACAGCAGTAATTATGGTAGCATAATCCAGTAACAACACATTAGCAAAAATTTTCTTATATGAATAATTTCACATACAAAATTTAAATGCATTGAGGTCCTCATAATCATAAAATGACAAAATATTTTCTGAAGGCAAAACATAATTTTTATAGCTGTCCCACTGTTTCATTAACTGTTACAGTACTTGCCACAGTATGACTTTTTCCTCCATTAAACAAAAACACAGTGACTAGCATGGAACATTTGCACTAAGAGAAAGATGCAGCAGTTTGCTGGCTTGGACCCCTGTCTATGAAAGCTGAGTTCAATCCTGTGTGGACTGACGCTAGCCCAGGACACCTGTAGGTACAGCCTTTCATCTGGGCAGTCATCAAAGGCCTGGAAGCATATCTGTTGTTACTCCATCTTGTTGATTCATGGTAAAGGTTGAAGATCTTGGAATGAAACAGAACTGTTTGCTGTTTCCTTAAGGTTATTCTTGATGCCAGCACTACTAAATAAGCAACTATAGCCCTCTCAGGGTGTGTGGATCCTTTTAAATCACATGTAGTTGAATGGCAGAAAGAACTCTTCTTATTTTTCAATCACTGGTGAGTAGCAAATTACCAAGAAATGAAAAAAAACCCAAAGGTTTGTGCTGTTGAGTTCATCTTAGTTCATAAAATCAATTGCATTGAGAGGGCTGAAAAGAGAGTGCTCTCTTTTCTCTGAGGCAGTTTTACAGCTAGGCTCTACATCATAAGCGACCTCTTCACTAGAGGAAAGTAAATAATCATTTAATGCATATAATTGGCTTTATATGAAATAATAAGGGGATGATTTATGCTTATATTTTATCTTAAGAAAGTTGCTTACCTGGAAAGCAAATGGAAAGTTGTCATATGCATTGACTGTAGTGGAAAGGAGGTACCGTGTGGTTGTCTTTTTGGATGCTGGAACTGCTGGGTAGCTTTGCCTGCTTAGTTAGATACAATATGTAGTTATTTTAAGTATGCACTGTCTTAATGCACAGGTGGTTGAGATCTGAATTGTATGAAAATCTTCATATGATGAAGACTTAAGTGCTTTGTGATACAGATGCTTCTCAACTGTAGGATCCTTGGAAAGTAGGTGGTTTGAGTGCATGACATTTGTAGTAGAGTGGTGAAGTGAGACCTCTGGAGGTAGAAGAACACTCTGGTCTGCAAGAAAATTCCTCATACAGGACAGCACAAGACTGTGTTAGGAATAATAAAATAATTTTGTGAATCTGAATTTTGCAACAGCCTTTGCTGCAATTGGAAATGACAGTGACAGAATAAATATTGAAAAGGATAACAATTTTTTCTTTTTTTTACTGTAGGAAAACACAAATAATTATTTTTAAACTGTACATTCTCCCTCCAGTATTAGTTATCTAGCTGTCAGAATTATTGCATAGAACTTATGCTTAATAGTAGAAATGCAAAAATACTGTTCTGATTTAGTTATATTCTTAGTAAGATCAAAACCTGGGAAATAATTGCCTCTTTGGTTTGGTTTGGTTTGGTTTTGTTTGGGTTTTGGTGGGTTTGTTTGGTTTGGTTTGCTTTGGTTTGGTTTTCCCCCATCTCCTTTTTTATCCTTCTTTAGGAAGAGTGGTAGAGATGTAAAAAAAAAAAAAAAAAGTCTCTACTTAGAAAGTATTTTTAAAGTTTCTGATATTCAAAGACATATTTCTGGCAAGGCAAAAATGTTCTTAGATCTGCATAAGTCTTGGAAGGAAATAATGGCAGCAGTCAATAATCTACCAAATGCTCTCCATGCTGCTATTCGGTCTGGTGTAAAATAATAGCATGTCATACCACTGGATGCATTATGTATTGTAGGTTATGCTTATCTTTACTCAAATCCTGCAAGTTTCAGGTTGAGACAATCAGAGATGAAAAATCCACAGCATTTCTTTGTGACAGTTCTTTTTGCAACTGAGAACAGGGGTTGTATCCTGTAGTTACTTGCGTTTGGTTACCACTTATTTTCAGTCATCATTTTTCTTATTCTATTTTTAAGATTTCACTTGCTATACTTCACACATCTCATGATACAGTTCCTTTTCCTAATGGTATCTTGATTATTTCCCCCCCCCCCC
>NW_010267226.1:37467-37693 GCF_000690775.1 Eurypyga helias | reverse complement strand
GGCAGAGGGGGAGGGGGAGAGCAGAAGGAAAAAGAAAAATGATGCTTCTAGATTTGAAAAAGACCTAGATTAGTTTAACAAGAACTGTAAATGCAAGCAATTTTCATCTTGCAATTTTTTTTATATATGATTCAGTGGCAGACAGGCTTTATCTTAAGGAGCAATTTTGTTGGTCTCTTATAAATTAAATAAAAGTGGCAGCAGCTGTCTTTCAGAAGGGGGATAT
>NW_010267226.1:0-37436 GCF_000690775.1 Eurypyga helias | reverse complement strand
TATATTTATATGATATTATGCTGACAGATGTTTTAAATAAAATAAAATATTTAGATTGCTAGATACCTTGCTAGATACAAAGGCAATTATAGGATGTCTTTGTTAAATTAAATTTCTCATTCTTCTGAGAAGACAAAAAGGGAATTGTCCTGGAAACTGTACCAACAGGAAATGATCCTATATCTAAAGCAGCTGGAGACTGTAACTAATAAAAATTTACTTGAAAATATAAATGCTGTATGCCTCTAGAGACATGCAGCAACATGCAGTAAAAACAGTTGTGATATAAAACTATTTTTAAAACCTTAGTTTATATACACATATAAATTATTAAATATGATCCACTCATGTAGCAAGGCTGCTCAAGCCTAAGACAAAGTAACAGAACAATTAGAGCCCTAAATTATAACAAAAGTGACATCTCTTTTCTAATAAGAAAAACTTTTTTCATGAATGCTGCCTTTTCGGAAACCTTACTTTGCCAAGGATTCTAATGTGATAATGCTTTATTGCATTACCAATACAAAATTTAGTGGAAACCTTTTATCTCAGCACTTTAAGGTAGATTCACAACACTGTTAGGTGTGTCAGAGCTCCAAAAATAACTTTAAAGAAAAGCCAATATGCTGCTTTCAATACGTATTTAGGAAAGCTTTCCGCAGTGTAAAAAGGAATTTTGTCAGTCAAGTCTGTACAATTGGGTTTTATGTGAACCTCACAAAAAATATACCACAGATTCTAGTCCATGACTACTTAATGCAACTCAATCTATTTGCTCTTTCCATTTTTGTTGAAAACACCACAGTAAAATTGACTGCATTCTATGTACTTGTAGTTGTTTTACTCTTCCCCAAGACCTCTGTTAGAAAGTTGTCATGACTCCAGGCCCAAACCTGCACAGATGATTAGGCTAAAGCCCCTAAGGTCTTCACTTACTCATAAAGCAAACATTCCAGGAGCAGTACATATGCAAAAACATAAGAATAAGAATAACTTGCCAGGTGTGTCTCTGAAATGGCCATTGACAAAGATCCATCCAAATTTGCATGCCCGCCTTCTTCCTTGTTCCCTAATAAAATGATACTGTAGAATCATTTGTTCAGGATACTTTTTATGTAATATTATCTTGTAATTTGAACAATAACTTAAACTTTTTTTCTTTCTCATACCTAACAAAAGCATCCCAGCTAAATAAAACTAAACCAAGTATACCCTAGACATTGAAAGTGCTATTTTCTAGTCCCTATACAGCAAGAGAAGTAAATGGTGTTAAAGATTCCTTTCAGAAAGCTTCAGGTTGGATTGCTTTCATTTTTTCCAATAGTTTTAATTGGCTAAGTGCCTTTGGGCCAACTAATACCCAGAGAGACCTAAACTCAGTAATCTTGTAAATACAATGATTTCAACAGATTTTCATCAAAGACATGACCATTACACAAGATACTGCCTGTTCGGTGCTGTATTATCTCTCATTAAGAATGTAGTTAAAATTGCCAAATAATTACAAGATGTATTGTTACAGTATTCTGTGCTATCAAGAGTTCAACAAAAAGAAAACATTTGGCTTATTTTTACTTCAGTTTACACAGATATTTAAATGAATATGAACAAACATTTTAATTTCACAAGGAAAAGGAGCCAGGTCCAAAGCAGGCGGAGAATACCAAAATCACCCATCTCAAGACATAGATGTCCAAAGATGAGATGTATGTGCAACAAAGGCTCATGTGACTGTAGAATTGCATAATTTAATCCTTTTCCTTCAAAGAATATTAGAAAGTATAACTGAGATGACAGTTACATATCAAAGTATAATATGCATACCTGCTGCATTATTTTATTTTAACACCTGACCCGTAAAAATGTGACTTTTCTGCAGCTAAAATAAGATGCATATTGACTCAAGGAATCTGATGTTTAATTATTACAAAAAATATCTGTCATGGGAAAGCTTTAATTAAAAGATGCACATTTACAGTTACAATAAATAAGACAGTACTTCGTGGCCACAGAGTACACATAAAAAACTGTCAAAAAAGTTAAATATTACTACATGGTGATTGTGGGCACTCAGATTATTACAGACCTTAATCTGTTTCCAGAGACAAAGGAAGTGAGTTCTAAGGCATCTAATGACCTTACAACATGACCTGGGACACAGGCTCCTTAGAAGTGAAAATAGCAAGAAAAATGATTACACACTGATTCATCTAGACCCAAGAGAGGTTGCAAACTGATAACTCATACATCAAATTGTAACAATATTTTAAACCAAATATTTTAAATGCAGTTTGGTAAAAGGGTTTTATTCTAATCTCACAAATTCCTTAAACAGATTGATTGATACTGTGAAGATTTTTTTTGCCTCTGTCGTAGCATTAATTAAAATGAAGGCAGTAAGCCAGAGTGTTAACAACAGAATATTACAGCTTTTATTAATAGGCACAGGCAATCTATTTTACAGATATTCAGCACACACTGTAGTTGAATGATCTAAGGCCTAAGGATGTTTTTAGCAGGAAAATATATAGATACAGTTGAGAGATCCTGATAATATAGCCACACACTAACCTTGTGCTCCAGGTTCTCTTTGCTGAGCATGGTTGAAAACTGACCCTCTAGTGGTCTGTTTCCACAGAGGCCACAGGAATTATGCTTAGAGGTACTTTTGCATTATGTGTACGAACAAAATTTTAATCCTACCACAGAACCCTACATAGAATCTAATCTTCAACTGTGTATCCAGATCAACAAAAGTTACCATGGCTCTTTTTGGATCTTGGTTTCATTATAACTGAACCATCAAAGTCTTATTGGAGTAGGCTCAGATTAAAAGTTCAAGTCTTGGAGCTATCAGGAATAATTACCACAGAAAGTTGTATGGTAGCAGGACATTACAGAGTTGTTTATGGAGCTTAGATAGAATTTCTAATCAGCATGATTGCATCTATTTCTAGTGTTTTGTTAATCGCTTCCTGAAGCTGCTCATTAAAAGCTCCTATGTCAACACGTAAAGTTGTGGCTGAAACAGAGATTGGGAATACAATCACATCTCTTCGCTTGGCTGAGAAATACACTGCAACATTGTGCACTTTATCACAAATGCTGCTTTCCCATTTGATAAAATGCCTTACCATGTCATGGAACAGTGGTCATTTATTTCAGAGGAATAAGCTGAATCTTTACCATTAAAGGTTGGATCTGAGCAAACACCATTCTATTTTTGCCTCCTCAACAATGGAATTGCAGTGAGACCCACGTAAAGCAATTTAACATCTCTCTTACAACAGCCACAGAAGTGACGACGGCCCTAGACAATAATCACTTGCCAATACCATAGTACTTACCTACCAACTGTGAAAGCTCTCATAGCTGTAGTCAATAATTGAACCGACCAATTCCACTGTGCTGCTTGTGATTGGTGATATTATCCCTTTAAGTGTGTTATTTAAGTTTGCAAGGCAGTTAATTGAAACCCTACTAGATGCAAATCAAAAGTTTCAGCCTTAATTGAGATATTTTGAAAATTGAACCCATTGCTTCAGGCAGGTGCTACATGAGATTCCATTAATATAGGTAATTAACATTAGCCTCTGCTTTAATTAACATGCACACTTTAATTAGTAAAGCATTAACCAACATTAAAAAATCTGATCTTCATGCATCACAAAAACTGCAAAGTTATGACTATGTTATTTTTTTCCAAGACTGTAAATCATACAACATATAAATTATTTTTTCTTTAAAAACAAGAGATTTTAAAAAGAGAAATATAAATATAAAATGTACATCCTTGTTTAACTGAACATTTAAAATTGTGAGAAAGAATATCTAAAATATTAACAGTGTACATAATACTTCAAAAAACTGTCTAAAATTTATAAATATGTACATTATATATGTCTCTGTGCATGTATCCAAATAATCACTTTATAAATTAAAATAATTCAGTTGTAATCAGATCCACTGCTTACTGTTAATTTTATGGCAGAGCCCAAAACAGCAGTTTTCAGAGCTGGCATTTTAAAAATAAATGTACTGTTAGCAGTACTAGCTGTGTTTCCCATCATGCTTGTTTTAACACATAACATTTTAACATCATGCTGCTCCCCAGAGGAAGTAAGCCTATGACTGCAAATACGTTTGCCAACATGAACTGAATGTCTTCTTGAGTTTGCTCAGAGCCTTAAACAACATCCTTAAGAACTAGTCTATTGCTATGAAACTTTCTGTCCTACTGTGTCACAAAGTCCATGCTGTGCATCATCACCTCTGGGAGTTCAGGTCTCCCAGACAAAGCTGTAGTGATATGACTCTGCTGGTTCAAGATCAATTTTTCTGTATAGCAGGTCCCATTTACAGTTGCAAAAGCACTATAAGCAAGGAAACTTGAACAAATGCAGTTATACTCACACTTTCAAACAAAATACAGGAATATTTCTTTGATACAGACAAGGTCTTTATGACCCCGGGCTGTTTTATTTCACATCTGAATTTAAAATTCCTATTTAGAAGCATAGTACCTTTCCAGACATATCTAACATAAAGAACCCCATCTAAGCTTGTGAAATTAACAGGTGCAGAGCTCCAACTTAAAAAATCCTTCTTTAAATAACATTTAACATCAGTATCTTTTGAAATACACTTCCAAACAATGCAAAGATACCTTCATCTTCCTAATCCTTTCCTTCTGTTAAGTTCCATTTCTATATCTCATTACTACTACAAAGAAGATTTCTGATTCACTCACTTTATTTCCTGTGTTTCCTTTCTCAATACACAGTGGTGGAACAGGTATTAATTATTGTTATAGAATTCTCATAATAAGATGCTGGATGTGTTGGCTTGAATAATACAGTCAGTTGAAACCTAGATCGGTTTCTACAATTTCTGCAAGTTCTGAACCTCCACTGCATTTGGCAGTGAAAGGAATGGATGATGTTAAAGGACTATATACTCTATTCATATTGCATCCAAATAGCTGCAGATCTCAAAGACAGCATGTACACGTGCAGAGAAAATAGTATGTTGTTTCTGAAGCTCCAAGTATTACCACATCAATGTCACATCAGGGTTCTGTTTGTTTCTTTTTGTTAGAAGTGAAAGAACTTTCATGAAAGAAACATGAAGAAAAAAGAATTCTTTAAAACTGGAAAGATTCACATGATCAATTTGAACCACCTTTTCTCCATAGGAGTAAATCCTACGTTGTATTTCATATTCGTAACATACACACACACATCTCAAATGAAAAGCTTTCCAGACATTGAATTCACAATGCTTGCAGGCTAAGAAAACCCAGATCACACTTTGGTACAATTTGCCAAATTTTGTGGGATTCTGCAAGGCGTACTGTGGAATTTTGACAGTTCTCCCTGAAATCAGAAGAGCATTACAGCTAAAAGAATAGTTTCCTGAGTGCTTTTCGTGGCATGCTGTTGGAATCACCATGCTATACACTGAAAAACCACAGCTAGATGGAAACCATTATCAGTAGTCAAAATCTATCCTGACTTGCATCTGAGTAACCCATAGAGATCAGGAAATGATTGTTTTCTGTAAAGCAATGTGACAATACTTTTAAAACAGTGATTTTCACAAAAAGGAGTTCTTTGAAGTCTATGCATATTCAGATTTACATGTAATACTGAATGAATCCTCACAAATATTTCTTTTGTCTTCTGTATTTGGTTGAATTTAAGTAGATACTTTCTTCCCATGTGAAATAATAAAGAAACAAGAAAAAAACATATAAAAAGAAAGTGCTTAAAAAAATTCTAAGCAGCATTTTGAGAATCAAGGTAGTCTCATCTTATGGTGGAGAAACCACAGTGTATTGACCACACAGTGATCAAGGGGCCACAGAAACCCCTGTTCCTCTGTAGAACATGCAAATTCTGTAAAAGGCCAGCTCCTCTATATCTCCATCAGAAAACAATCCTCAAGTCATCATTACCACATAATTAAAGCTGGCACTGCCTATAAGTCTGTCACTGTTTCAGAGGAATCCTTCCTATTGTTAGGGAACGGGGAGAACAGAAGGACTGCCCACCTGAGCCTGAAGTTAGGGTGATGGACTTTACAAACACCATACTCTTCATGCCACATAGTTAAAATAGACATACTTCGCTTTTAATAGTAAGATAAAAGTTGGAAATAACTCACCCGGAAACTCTAACATATTAAAATCAGTTATTGTTTCATCTGTGCCACCATTTCCGAGTTGCCTTATGAAAATTTGCTCAGACTCTTATTAAAAATGAACCGCTTAAAAAGAGTCCTAGCATAGTAAAAACACGTCATAAAATATTCTAAAGAAGTAACTACCAAATCTGCTAACCATCAGTTTTAAAATACGAAAATTGACTTCTCAAACTGTTCAGTGTAGTAGGTGTGATGTTTTTCTTCAATACAGTATTTTTATTCAGCAAACAATTGTGTAAAAGAAGTTTCAGGACTTCCAGTAACAGAAGAGTTATAAACATACAGGGAAAGAAGTGCACTACATTCAAGACATTTTGAAATGTTTGGGGCTTTTTATTTTTTTATTTTTCCTCAGTGACATCTTTAACGTTCTACCATTCAAAACCTTCAGCACCTCTAGCAAAATAGGTTAAACCTAGAAAATGAAGGATGGGTTGTATTCTGTCAAAGTCAGTGGCAATTTTCCTATTATTATTTCAAGCAAGCAAAATACACTCTTACAAATCATGTGCCAAATATTTATACATATATATGTATAAAATCTCATAATTTTGAAGATATAAATTCCTGACACCAATATTCTACATATTTTTAACATAGGGTATGCATACTGTAGCAAAACTATCATGATACGGGATTACAAGCAAAGAAAAGTTTGAAAGTAAGTAAAGAAGAGCCTATGTTTTTCAGCAGTTACAGGAAAAAATTTATTTTACTGCTCTAAGAATAATGTGGAACATTTTATCATGAGGAAAACACAACAATATAGGGTTCAGTTGATAACTTGGACTGGAACTTTAAATGTCAGCCTTGCTTCTCCAATACTGCTGCAGGAAAGGTGGGATGGGGACACTAAATCTCTTTTGTTCACTGTGGAAAGTGGATTTTGCCTTCCTGTATTAGCTGCCACTCCTTCTACACCTTCATCTACATCTACAACTACTTCATTTGCAGCTATGTTTCCCATGACTTAGACACAGATAACTGCAGACAACAGGGTGATGTCTACCATAGACAACTGCCTACCCTGCCTTGCACTGAGAGCTATCCCTTAAACATTCTTTTTCTAACAGATGGTCTAATAAAAGATATTAAATTTTGCTGCCCTTTTCTACTGTTCATAATTTGTCCTTACACACTAAAGTTATGAGCAGTCTTGACCATACAGAGTTTGAGATGTTCTGAAGCACTACTTCAAACATGCCTTGAACACTTCTGTAATTACTAAAAGCAAAATGTACATGCTACACAGCACCAAACATCCTTTTGTTAAGAGCAATTACTTTTCTTAGGCTATGAAAATACACAGCTAACACCATTTGTGAAATTGAATTATAACTATTATTTTTGTCTTGTGGATATTTATGAGAAATTTGGCAAATGTCACTTACACTTACAAAAGCCACAATGAATATGAGAATGCAACTTTGAAGTTAACTCACTAAACCAATATTGAAAACATTAATTTTATTTTTCTGTTTAAAATCCCATAATATAAAAGACAGTGGAACATTAGAAACAGCCACTCTATAGGCACTATATTACATGGCATGTCATTTACAGAGCCACTTTTATTTTTAAAAGACAGTACACCAGTGTTCCCAAGTGACAGTGCATACTTCCAGTCTGAGCTTTAGTCTGAATAATTCCAATTAATATACATTTTAATTTGATACAACCTATTTCTCATCACATAAAATCAACCCTGAACTTAAAATCCTACCACAAAGTAGTAACGATCCACTTACATGTTGATTTTTTCCTGTGCTTGCATGGTTGTCTCAGAATCCTGGAAAGAGTATTTCTTTCTCTGTTGATCTTGCTGCTTGCCAGTACTGACATTCACTGTTTGTGTCTTTTGTTCACCACTTGATTTTCTGTCCTATTGAGACATTACCAGGAGCATGGGAAGTTTGCTGCCTTACAGAGAACCCTTTCTGTTTCTGTTTTCCTTCTTACACATGTAATGGGAACATCAGCCTTAAAAATCCTCTGCAATCAAGTTATATATTTTTCTTCACTACATATAAAAAATAGAAAAGGTCATAATTTCTTGCCAACAAATCTATTTACTGGCTACATTTTTGTTTAGTTTGCTTAATTGCTAATAATTTCCTAACAAAATTCAAGCACGGTATGCTGACTTCATTTAAGGAGGACACCTTCAGCAATAAGCAGAAATACCCCAGGATTCATTTGCATTTTGCATCTCTTTAGACAAAAAGTGGAAAAGAAATTAGAGAAACTTAGCAGAAACTTTGGAGAAAAATTAAAGGTAGGTAAGTTTTGATCATGTATTTCTTCTTGCCAATTGACATACATAATAGAAAATGGTAGAGAATAGGTTAAACAGTCTAAAAGGATTTTAACCTTAAATTTGACAGAAGCTAAATGGCTGTGACACTGGGTTCTTCTACTTTATTCCAGCTAGTAATCCACCTTCAAAGTTCCTGTCAGGTAAATGACCTTGTATTTCATTAACTGATAATTAAATGGATTTATTCCACTAACGGTTTTAATTAAAATGCTAGAAATATTGATTACCCTTCTCATCCTTATTCCCCCAGATGAAAAAAAGGTTTTAGGAATGTTTATTTAGAGAAGACAGAGAATTAAATTAGATTGAATCTCTATGAGACCTGAAGACTCGTTCTTTCATTTCTGCTGCTCAAGCAGAAAAAGGTTTCAATTTTTTGATGTTTGATTAATTATTTTGAAATCCATTTATGCTTACCTTGGTGTTTAATTAAAAATGTCATTTTTAGCATAATTTAATTGGCTATCTGTGGAAGACTAACTTCGAACTTATATTTAAAAAATGTTGGTGGTTTTTTTTTTAATTTGGGGTAAAAGAAACTTTTTACTTATTTGCTTTTGCTGCAAAGGTATCATCTTGTGAATGAAGAACTAAGAAAGGCTGGAGAGTAACTGGATTTTTTACATTTGAATATGAGAATACATGCTTATGTGTAATGCAGCTTTATTTGTCTGTACGCTTGAATCCATTACCAGTGATTCAGAATCTCTTATCTAACAGATATGGAGTGTATGCCTCCAAATATGTTGGATTTATTGTTACTGACAGTAACCAAACTCTCTGCAATGTGTCCAGAAATGTTTTCAGTATGGGCTGGGATCCTTTTGAAATGATCTATTACACAGTACATAGTACTGAAGAAAAGCATTCAGTTCCATTTATAATCAGCAAACAAATATTAGAAAGGAACATTCATTTTAAATATTAATTGAAAATTTATCGACTTAGTTTTGCTCACATAAACATGTGAGAGCATTTCACTGTTTTTATTCCCTATTGTCTTAGCTGTCTGAAATTTGCTTGCTATGTGAGACACTAATCCACTGAAGAACCAACATTTTTTTTAAGTATGAAGGAGATTCAAATCAAACACTGTTGTATCCTTTCCATATCAATAAGGATATGTTGTGGTGTTGTAAAGCACACACTTTGTTACCACTGCTCTAAAATATTTGATCTACAATATTCTACATGGAAACTGAGAGTACTTTGATAATAAAAGTGCAAAACCAATAACTAAAGCCCTAATTCTGTGAAACACATTCTTAACGTCAAGCACGTAATCTGTCCCATTGAAGGGCAATATGATTACTTCCACAGTTACCACTACAAGCTATGGACTTGCCTAAAGTTTTTGGTGACTCAAGACCCCCACACCTACATATTTGTTCCTTTTGTGTAATTTACTTGTGAATTGAATGTTACATAAATATGGGTCAAAAGCCTAAGAAAAACCTCACTGTTATGAAAAGACTAACTGCAGAAGGTTATTTCATTTTCTAGTCTGAAAAAGAAGAAAGCTGTCATCTGCAGACAGATTCTCTGGACACTGGATTCTCAGGCTTGTCAAAAACACATTAATAATCTGTTTTATGCTAAAAAAATTTATATTTCAGTCTAATTTATATTTCTCTTTTCTTTCTTCAAGTGTTTAATGAAGAAAAAATTTATAGCCTGATTCAAAGCTCAATGAATCAATGAAAATATGCTTAATCAAAATATTTGTCTCCAGAACTCAATTTCTTTACAGTTATCTTAAAATGCCATGTGAGCCTGAAATACGGCTAGGTGACAATTGCTTGTGTACAGTCATGAGTCATTTAAGAATGGGGTAGCTTAAATGTCTTTCCAATGATTTACTGTCTAAAAGTCATCCTTGTCTTTTAACAAATAACTGCAAAAAGCAAGAGAAAAAAAAAAAAAAAGAAACCAGCTTGTGTATTTGTGAGTTGCAGAATATTTAAGTTGAGGGGTTGAAAAAGATTAATTGTGCAGCATGATGCTGCCTGTCGGAAGTCAGTGGATGTTCCACTGCCCTGATGCCCTCATTGTTACATTTTTAAATGGCTGCACATGGTTTTACTCATGCAGCTTTCCATGACAACTGTGTAAGTCCAGTAGCCAGCACACCAAGTCAGACTTCCTCCCACAAACATGTACCCGTGCAGGAACTTGATTCATATAGCAATTCCAAATTCACAGAAGTTACTCCAGTGATTATTCATTTCCACACATACAGGTTTGCAGGGTAAGGCAGTTAATACTTTCCACTGCAGGTCTGGAAGGAAATGGTAAAGTTGGGCCTACCAAGTTTCAGACTATATACTGTTCCCGTGAAGGCAGCAAGGCCTGTCAAATCTTTCAGTCAAGATTTTGCTTCTTTGACATACCCAATGCCACAACATATTCCTGTCACCTTTCAGGGAAGAACTGAAGAACTTGGTCACAGCATTTTATTTCTGAGCTACTCTTCTATTGTTGCTTTCATTTTCATTACTGTGAATGTGAGGAAAGAGTATTATTTTCTTTTTTCATTTAATTTTCTACTCAATATTGCTCAGTATTTAACAGGATCATTTGGCCTTATTTGGTTACATTTTCTATTTTATTGTGCAAATTTACTAAATTACAGAAGAACCTTTGACCATGTGGTGCCTATAAATTAAAATTCTGTCAGTGATGATCTATTGGCTGTTTTCCATGTCTGCTTTCAATGATGATTTCCAAGGAAAATGCAAAATAAAAAAATGTGACTCTATGTTACTAACTCAGATGTCCATGGACAAAAGAGGACTGAAAACATGTGGTAGCTTTTCAACAGAGAAATCACTATTCAAAACTACAGAAATTACACAAGCAAATCCATGTAAAGATGCTGCCTTTACTACTGCCACCATTGAGAGCAATTGAAATGGTTTGTTTTCAGAGACATGACAAATAGTTTTTAAAGATACACCTGGCATAGTTTTTTCTGCCTTTATTTCTGAACTTTGAGAAAATAGCCAAGATGAATACTTTATTTTTAACATTGATATATGACACATTTTAACCTGTCTACATACAAATATAGTGCTGTTAACAACTGCAACTTTCTTCAAGTATGCTATGAATCACTGTATTCCTTTTCCCTTTTTTCATGCACCATTGCCACTATCTTACCTTCAGCAGTTTTGCTAGATTTCAATGAAGATGGAACCAGAGGGCACACATTAGAATTTTATATCAGTTCAAGAAGGGGAGAGAAGAAAGACATATGAAGCTAGAATGACATTCATTGAAGGTTCCCTAGGGAAGATAACACATGTTTTTGTCTTTCACCTGCTAGGCATGCTAAATCAGCGCAATGATAAGCTAATTTATGAAATATATTTCATTGAAACCTGGACATCTTTATTGTTGTTAGTTTGGATATTAGCTTTTCAGAAATAAAAGACACCTAATTTACAAAAAGTTAAAAGACCAGTTTTCTTAGGTAATGCTTACAATATATGTTCACTGCGGCTCTGGATTTCAGTGCATAAACATTTCAAAAGCAGTTAGGATTACATGAAGGTAAAATTTACACTCACTGCCCCGTCAAAAAAAGGAGCAGCTTGCTTTCAAAACCAAAAGAGGATTGTATCTTGCCAGAATGGTAGCTGAGACAACTCCTGTAAGAGATGTGTAGCAATCCAACACTGAGTAGTTCATCTCTTATCAAGGCAGAATAGGCTGCCTTTTGCTCCTTAGAGAGTCAAACACATAGAAGCTGACTCTTCAGGAGAGAACTTTAGGCTACCTGTGTTCAGGGATTGCATGCTAGAAGATTTCAAATTTTATTTCAATTACAGGAAAATGTATTATATTGCTGTTAATGGAACATGATGCTAACATAAAGCTTTATAATTTACTTCACCATCAAAAAAAACCCACTGGAAAACGTTGTGATACATCTGGTTTAGTTTGGTTGTGTGAGGGTTTTTTTGTTTGGTTGTGTTTTTTTTTTTCCAAACAAGAACACCTCAACACTTCATACTCCTTGCTAAACACCACTCACAAGGAATTTAGAGACAGTCCATAATGGAGATGGAGAGACATACAACTCAAAAAGCATATACTAATGAGGTTAAATTTTATAAAGTAACTTAGCTGTCTTACAGATAATTGTGTTTAATTTTAACAGTTTCATGATCAGACACAGATGTGAGCATAATATCAAAGAGTATTTAATGCTTACAACAGTTATGCCTCATAATTTATTCTATTTATAATTTTAGTGGTGCATTAACAATTTTTTTTTTTTTCAAATAATATTCCAAGCAAAGATTTTAAAGAAAAAAGGTATCTTGAAATGCTGAGCACAGAAGTTTTAGACAGACACTCTTCTGGCTGTACTACTGGGACTTAAATATTTCTAGTTGTGAAAAAAATAAAAGCTTGGAGAAATCCACCAGCTTGATGAACATTGATGAATACAGTTACCTTCACTACCCCCAGAACTGAAGACTGCACTTCCCCAAAACCTTTACCTTTAATCTGCTCTTCGACTATGATGTTTGTTGGCCTCAATAGAGAGGGGGGGAATTTTAGGCTCATGAGCAGCTTCAGAAAGGCCAATAATGCAACATAGGTGCTTTAGGTTTTAGTGCATGTTTTAAGCATTTCACTGAATTCATGCAACAGTCTTTTTCTGAAAATTTATGCAAGAAGTAGGAGAAAATGTGTCAGTTAAAGTTACTTGTTCATTGTGGGGGATGAATAAAATCTCTTTTACTTAACCAAGTTTCCTTGGGTGTTTCCACGTCTTTTCTGATGTGCCCTCTACACCACAACATTTTCTTTTTTCTGATAATTAATTTTCAAGCATTTAGGACTTAGTTATACCCATATGAACTTTTATAAACTAAGCAAGTTTTATTTATTATTCCTTCATATTGATTAAATATCTTCTAAAAACATTGAACTAAATCAGTCCAAATTTTTACCCCGTAGATTCAATTTTCTTTGTGAGAACCTCTCAGAGACTGAATTTCATTAAATTATAACTTCAATTCCCGCAGTCTGCTGCACATTGACAGACCCTTGTGGACCACAGTGCAGAAAGCTCCACTGAAATCAGTAGGTATCTGCACAGCATAAGTAGTTGCAAGATGAAGATTTTAACAAACTAATATAGAGAAGGTTCAAAATGATCAATTTTCAAAGGCATTTGTAGTGCCTTAGGGATTCAACGAGATAGTTGAATTCAAAAGTATACATGCATGCATCCAAATTCCCACTCTTTTCTGGGGAACATCAATGCCTAATATGTATAGGCGCTTCTAAAAGTGTTTCTAGAGTTTTGTAGACCCCTGGGATGTTTGGGCACCAAAGTATCTCAGCAAATGTCTCTTTTAGTGACTGCAGCAGTATAGTATTTTTTGAAGCGTGAAAATAATATGTTCTTTCACTATCTGAATTCCTCTTTTAGGCTTGATAATTACTACAACATACACCTGGAAATAACACAGAAGTAACTCTTCTTTTAAGGACACTACTATGCCTACCAGAATTTTTCTTGATACATCTCATTGTTTCATGACAATCCATCTTCCCAAAAATGACGGTAATGTCAAATCCACAGGATTATGTCATTGCATCATAATTTGGGAATAATGAGATAGTAACTGAGAAGAAACATAATTAAAAATATATATGTAAATGGAAGGAAAAAATTGTGATAGTTGGATGCTGAGGTCTCCTGCACACTTTTGTAGAAGTGTGGCAAGACTGAACTGCAAAAACCAAACTCATTCCAGAATGTAGGACAGCCTTGATTCAGACTGGCAATTTGGTATTTGCACTGTTCCAAAAGATAAAATAAACAATATTCTTGATTGCTTCCTGTGACTTTCATGAAAGGTACTTTTTCAGCATTTACATGACTGTGGCTTTTGCTACACATAAGCTTTAACCACTAGCGCTTTTTAAAATGTGCACAGATTTATGCAAAGGAATTACTAGCAGCTTTTTCTGATCTATTTTTTCAGTGCATAGTGTCAGAATGGTAGTGACTCCTTTTGACTTTTATAAAGAAGGAAGACATTTTAGGAAAGCAGATATTCTTTTATAGGGGAACTGTGTAAACATAAGTAATGTGCCCGTGAACATTTTATGATCAAGATAATACAAAAGATTTAGCTTCAATATTCACCACACAAAATAAATCTTTAACAGAGATGACTGTTTTGTGACTTCTTCAGCTGAATACAGCAGTGCTTATGCTAACCATCCCGTCAGTGCTGGTAGCTTTATGAGAACTCTCAGAAAACCTTTCCTGCCATTAGACATTCTCAGCTGGTCTCCATGTGAAGAAGTATCCAACCCCTTGTCAAAGAAAATGCCATCAGAAGATTATGAAAAAGAGGGGAATGAAGGTAAAATTAAGTAAATCAGAGAAAATGGAATTTGGAGGAGGATGTGAAAAGTCTATTAAAAAGAAGTGAAGATCAGCATCTTGGTTAGTACACATTTGAATATTCCTACAGGAAAAGAGAATGTAAAATTGAACTACTGAACTCCGGAGGACCAGATTGCTGTAGGGAGGTTATTCTTTTTTTCTAAATGGACAGATGTTGTATAGCTGAAAACAGAAAATAATTCCTACTTACTATCAGGAAAAGTTACGGATATACAATGAACATTACCTGGGAAGCAGGCCCTGTGGTTTACATGTACTGAATTTTTTAACCTGGTGAGGCAACAGGAGTGAAATTTAAAATTATCAGCTGTAAATTAGGATACGGAAGGCTAGATCCAGGAGGATTTTCCTAAACTCCCAAGACCAGCTACAGGAAAATAGATAAACTTTAAGACTTTGAATAACCATGGGTCATTCATAAAGTGGCTGACAGGAAAAGCCCAAGCTAATAACAGTTAAGAAGGCTGTGGATGATAAGCACCTACATAGCTGATATGACAGGTTGGCTCTATACATCCTTTGAATCCTTAAGATTTACATTCTTTAACTGCTTTTCCTCTTTAATGAGGTGAAAGAGAACTTCAGATCAACAAATGGTGAAGAGATCTGGAGAACCTCAAAGGGGACATCTTTCTTCCCAGAGACAATCTGATATCAGATAATAAGAAAAAAAAAATCATGCATACAATTATATATCAAAACAATTACCTGGATGTTAAAATAAATAGTCTGCTTGTCAGAAGTGGTACTTCACAGCCCTAGTTATTGCCAAGAAAACTTAAGGTACTCAGACATCAAAGTGTTGATTTAAATATGCAGTCTTAAACACCTGGGTTTGAATATTTTTACTTAAGTGACCTTCCCAAAGTCAGGAATAATTTTATGCATAAGTCTCTGTTGATTTACACCTACTCAATTAAGCACTTTAATACTAGGCATCCTGCTGTATAATCTATATATTTTCTTCAAAGTTGTAACTAAAATTCTGAATTTTCCATTACTTATACACATGAATAATATGTACCAAAAGATGTGTAAAGTTAGAGATACGTGTGAGACTGACATACATAGGAGGGAATTTAAAAATAAAATTCACAGACCAAGGTGACCAACATTTCTTTGCAAGTCATGGAATAGCTGGGTAGTAAGAATTGGTTTTCTGACATTCAGTGCACTGAGTAGAACATTATCTAAGGAACCAATAGGAAATGATCACGGAAGGACGAATTTCACACTGTTGCCTATAAGCCATAGATGCCATAGAAATCTGGAACTCAGACTTTAAAATGCCTTCTGAACATATGAAATGCATATAAGTTATTGCTATAGGTTAGCTCTACAGGAAAAGTAGATGACTATTTTCTTAAAAAAATCTGGGCATTGGAACTGCTAAGATTAATCTCATTCTTGATAGCTTGGTAATTAAAGCATTCTCTTGGGAAGCTGGAAATAGAGATTTGATTTCTCATCGTAACTGCTCAGACAGTTAGACTGCATGAAAGTATTGCTGAAGCTGGGTGATGAGAATCAGAAATGCAAGATTCCTGACGCTAGAGACGTAGCAAGATGGGTCCTGGTTATAACCCAGTGAGAAGGACAAAGATGAATAGAGTGGAAAGGAGAGCTTGTGTTCCTAACTCTAACCTAGGGTCTGATAGCAATTTTTCAGCAAAGAATTATTGGATAAAACATATAAACATATTGTGAACAGAAAGAAAAGCTCAGAATTTCTCCCTTCCAATAGTGAAAGGATATTCCCTCTATTATTTCTCCTTCCTTTCTTTACATATTACTATGCATGTCATATATATGTGCATATTTTAACTGTACTGGCAACTTCGTCTGTACACTAATTCTGTGTCAGGCTATGGTTGTTTTAACAAAGAACAATGAAACAATGAAGACCTGACAACATAATCTGAGTTTTCTGTTGTGCTGACCATTTGCTAATGTATTACATTCATACATTTACCCTGGGAAATGTACATACAGATACACTCTAATAGTACACTCCTATGGCTTTATTTGTATAAGTATTAACATTTGTCCTAAAATATAACAGCCTTACATAGGCTATTAAGGAAAATTATTAATTCTGAATAAAGATAAGATTATATTCCTTCTTATGTTAAAAATTTTTTGGGGCTGTTTTAATTTTTTTTTTTTTTTTTTTTTTTTTTTTTTAGCATTTCACTTTTACATGTAGTCAGGACAGGTTTTTATGCAGCAAAACTTCCACAGTTTTCTAGACGGACATTGTTTCAATTTGCAGCTATTCATAGTGAAGGAAGATACTTATTTTCAATTATTTTCTCTTTGCATTTTATTAAATAAAATAAATAAATTTAAAAAAAAATAGTTGCTGAGGAAGTACCAGAGGAAAAAAAAAAAATCTTCTATTGCCTGAAATAGGAATGCAAGAAACTATATTAAAATTTTAAACAGAAACAGAACTTTTCCACCAATATAGAAAAAAATCTTTCAGAGATAAAACAGTTTCAACAAAAATGTTCAAATACAGTGGTCCTGACTGCAAGCCCATAATGTAAGTGGGAAATAACTGTAAGACTTCAAAAAAGGCAATGCTAAAGTTACAAAATACAGACCCAAACACTGCAGTATAATTTTTCATGTTAATTACGTTCTCTCATCATCAATATATAGCTAAGTATAACAACAAGAACAAAACAGCAATAAAGTTACTTTGCAAATATGAAAAAAGCAAAGAAAATAATACTGATACCTAGTTAATTAGCAAAACAGGTCTTTATCTTGTTGAATAGCTTCCCTCAAACAAAGACTATATTAATCATCTCTTGTTCTTCTCTAAAAGTGATAGTACATATCCAGAAATCTAATGTTAACCACTTTTTTTCTTAATGGTAGAGCTGGATTCTTCAATGAACAGAGAGCTGGAAACACATTTTTCAGCATAAATACCTTACCATGACTACTATCCCTTTTCACATAAATAGGTATAAGATCTAAGCTCAAATCAAGGTTACCTAGGATTTCCCAGTAGGGTCTCTCACTCCCTTCTTAAGATATATGCATCTGGTCTGCAACTTTACCACATAAAACCCAGCATCAATATGTTTTACTGCTTTATTCTTTTGAGCTAATGATACCACAGTCAAACAAATACAGAACTATAGTTGCCAGCACGATAAATAAGCAGTGATAAAACCTGTAATATTATTACTCTAACTCTTGCTCAGAATTCCTTAAATTCTTAGGAATTCTTGAAGTGTATTTTTAGCCCTTAAAAAGTGACACATCTTACAGCTACTCAAAACAATGATGAGATGAAATGCAGATGTAACATTTTCTCAGGCTTATCTTATGTTCAAGCATCTTTCATCATTCACCAGCTTCTGCCCCACTGCGGTCCTAAAAATCCTGATCTAGCCTGGGATCAACCAGTATGCTACATTCTTCTGTATATTCACCGGTAAAGGCTCCTTATAACTGTTTGGAGATCTAATCCGACTGGGGCTAATTGTTTCTAAAATAATTTGAATTTCTTAATTTTTTTAAAATATGTCTTGCTCTGGCAAACATATTTTAAATTATATATGTCTGTATTTCTAATATTTGCAACCTGTGTGAATGGTACTGGGTATTTTGGCAATTCTATACATAGCCCATTTGAATAGTTCAATACATGCTTTACCCCTTTTCTAAGTAATAGAATATGCAAGATGTTCTACAGACACAAAAGTATATCACAAAAGTATTAGAATTGTAACATCTTCCTCTAAGAGAATGCAAGCTTCTATGAATAGTAACCTTCTCTGAGGGTTGATTAGAACAGATGTTTGTGTTCATACTTATGTAGCTGTTTATAGATGGCTACAAATGAAAATGTATATAATAAGTTTCTTTTCAAGCATACAACAGGCTGGAGAAAAATGATGACAAGTATCTGGGGCAAGCCCTTAAGGTCTTAGAAGAAGGAGGGACTATTCCTTCCCAAGGCCGCATAATCATTTAAAATGATGAGGGGTTTTTTTAATGATTTAATATAGTGAGTTGAGCTACATTCCATTAGATATAATTAGACCTAGACAGGAAAGGTACATCTGAAAAGCTAATGAAACATTATTCAGATTGAATCTAAGATCGTTGATTAGGATAAAGCTAACCCTGATTAGTATAAACAAGATAGATGTTAGATACCTTATTTTTCTTTTTCTTTTAATTTCAGCTTTATGTTAGTCTGAGGAGACTCATAACTTACCATTTACTTAAAGGAGGTACATCAGGAAATATTATTTTCTTTATACTTCCTAATAATTTTTCCTTTCATCCTGTTACATTTTCAAAGTCTTCATAATTTGACCTCTTCTATATCTGCACTCTCATATCATTACTCCTTAGAGTCACCACAATCCCCCGCCATATGGTAAGTGCTCATTTTGCAATGAGTTGGCACAAGATCAGTGCTCTGCATGAATCCCATTTAAGCTCCATCATAATTTCTTCAAACAGTTCATAGCTATATAAATCCCTGTGTTGATGGATTAAGTAAGATCTAAGTGATGTATAGATTTTTTGTTGGCCTTTCCCATAGCAGTGAATTTCATCTTTTATCTAGTCAAACTCCCAGCTTTATACTTTCTTCGTACTACTTCTTAACGCTTTCATCAGCTTCCCAAATGCTCTGTGTCAAGCAAGTGCTGAATCCTCATACAAATCTCCCTTTAAACCTATTTCTTTCAAAAAATCGCCTTTGCTTCCAGTGTCTAAATACATGATGCTTTTGGGACTTGGAAAGTGCTCAGTCTAAAATAGCTTTCTATGGAAACAGTGAAGTGTTGCTAAACTTTGTATGTGTCCCAAAGTAAACTTTGGTGTTAGTGTTCAAATAGTGAATTAATTAAGTGAACTGCTTTTAGCTTTCTTTCAAAACAGAGTCTGAAAGCCTGAAAATGCAACTTCCTGAGAAGGCCAAAACAATGCTAATTTGTGAAAGGTCTTTCAGAAACTCGACATGTGCAATCTGAATACTTTTATTAGTCATCTTTGCTTGAAGAGAAATGTCATACTTTAATTTAGAAGTATTTCTGGAATGTAACAGCTTGAGGTGTATATTAATATTGCCTTAGTTTTATTATATTCCACTAAAATGTTTATAAAATTATTATGTCATGCATTATTTCTCACATGGTAACTGATCTGGAAAATATCCTGTGGTAATAGCCTACACTGGTAACTTTAAAGAGGGACACCTCATCTGCCTTGAGGTTGATCTGAAACCTGAAAAACAGAGCTCTTTTTAATGAATTACTTGGGGTGAAATTTTCTGACCAGATGAGTAGTAGTAAATTGTCACAGTAATAAATTGAATTATACCAGCCCCTTATATACTGATAAAAACGTATTATATAGAGAATCATAGAATCATAGAATGGTTAGGGTTGGAAGGGACCTTTAAAGATCATCTAGTTCCAACCCCCCTGCCATGGGCAGGGACACCTTGCACTAGACCAGGTTGCTCCAAGCCACATCCAGCCTGGCCTTGAAGACAGCCAGGGATGGGGCATCCACAGCATCTCTGGGCAACCTGTTCCAGTGCCTCACCACCCTCTCTGTGAAGAGTTTCTTCCTGACATCTAATCTAAACCTCCCTGATTTCAATTTATACCCATTATCCCTTGTGCTATCACTACAGGCCCTTGTAAAAAGTCCTCTCCCAGTGCCCTTGTAGGCCCCCTTCAGATACTGGAAAGCTGCAATGAGGTCTCCTCGGAGCCTCCTCTTCTCCAGGCTGAACAGAAAATACATACATACATATACATACTTATTAATTTATGCCTTGGTAGAAATACACAAGCAGAGGGCATTAGGTGCATAGAATCTAATGATGGATTCAGCTAATTGATAAATGGGCATTATTTGTGGTTTTGATTATTATTTCTAATTAAATGTTTGAAAATGGACAGCCTAGAGCACAGCTACTTTTTGTAGTCTGTGTTGCTGCAGGAGCATACAATGGCATAATAGCATTCTATTTCCAGTCAAGGATAGAAGTTACCTTGTATTTATCAGACATAATTTCTATCAATGTTATTTCAGATTACATTTTAATTCATTTCCCTAATCCATCTACAAAAGACTATTAGTCACAACTAATTTACTAATACAGCTCTATTATAGGAAGTGCTTTCTGAAGTAACTCTTACTAATTAATCTCTATTGTGCACTCAGTCCAGATTTTTGGAGTGACAGATACACAAATACAAATAGACAATGAGATGCACAAATACAAATCCTCTCTCTTTCACGCTTATATTTTAATATGCCAAAACAGAGAATTTGTTTCTTCCATACTAACACCTCTTTCTTCTTCATGGTTACATAGCTTTGCAAGAGATATTCCATTGCTTCCTACTTTCAGTGAGAGTCTCACAGCAGATTTGTGGCAAGGACTATAGAATTTAAGTTATATGGGTAATATAAAGGTGAAATTCAGGTTTGTGTTGAAGTTGTAGAAGTGGTGCAGCTGGAAGTCAAGAATGTCACGTGCCTGTGTGTACATCCTGTTTACTTAGCCATTAATTCACTTGGTGGCCCAGAAACACCCTGACTAGTCTCTGAACAGAGATAATAGTCTGATTGGAGACAATGGACCAATTTAAGAGGCAAATGCATGACTGCCAAGCCACCTTCACAACAAAGTGCTTCACTAATTGTTTCAGGAGCTCTCCAGGTGGGAATCTCAGTCATAGAGGTTCCTGCAGGCACCTCCTGCTGTGCCTAGACCAACCGACAGACACTACTTGTGTGCTTCAAAGTGCTGATTAACACCCTGGCTGGACAACCTGGCAGGACCAGAGACCCCACAGGTAGTTCCTGCTGCAGAACTGACCACCCTGGGCATGGATAATATACTTGTCAATAGTCACTAAAAACTGTCCCTGAGATGAAGAAATGCTTATGAAGGACATTCCTTTGAACATAAGACAATAAAGAGGTGTTCAGTAGTCATTCACAATAAGTGGTAGCAATGGATCCTTCACATGCTGGGCCAGCTAATTATAAGAATTCAGCAGAACAGCATTTTAGGGAGCCTCTTATCCAGCTGAAGCCACTACTGCAGATCCCTTGACCACTGGCACTCGCAAAATGACGTGTCAAATTATTTGAGAGATTTGATTCCTCATGGAAATGCTACCCTATGCCAAAAACTCAATAAATATGGTGATGAGAGTTACTGTTGAGTTCTTTTTACCATGTTTCCAGTGTGTGATATGGATTGCCAGGAATTTTTTTTTTTTTTTAATAAATTGAAAGAAAATAATGTTTGACAGGTCACTTTAAATTATAATTTCATTTTTCTGGTGAATGACTTGTGCTCAGAAAAGCTGAGAGTTATACTTAAGAAAAGACAAATAAAATCAGATCAAAACAGAACAAACTTTTCCATCCATCTCTATTTGGCTCCAAAATAATTTGAGATCACTTAAACTCTGCAATGTGTAATAGATTTTTTTCTTTTCTTTTTGGAAACTAGAAAGACAAGAACATCTAACACATGAAACAAAAGTAAAGACTACATTCAGATAGAAAATTCAAATTGAACATAAAGTTAGCTGCCTTTCCTGATTTATCACGGTCTGAATATTGATACAAAGTATATAAATTAGATCTTGTAAAACTAAGACTTCCTTTCAACACTGTCTTTCCTGCAGAATTTGCAGAAATCACCATGAGTCCTTTCCTCACGAGTTTCTATGAGTTCATAAGTTTATTAGAAACATTTATTGATGAAACTTCAGGCGCAGAAGGTTACTGTGAAATCAACCAAATCTGCTACTAGTGATAAATACAAAAATGCCAAAGGAGTTATTGCCAAAGCCAGTAAGACTTTTTAAAATTAATTAAATGCAAAATTTTACTGTGCTGAGTAAAGAATGTTGAAAATTTTCCAGAACTACCATTTTTTCAGTGGGCGATTGTGTTGTTTAATAATATTATTTTGTGGTTTTGCAAAAAGTACTTTACAACAATATTTTTATAACACTGGATTTTAGTCTAAATTATGGCCTAAAACATCATAGTTTTCATCTTGAAAAACTCAGCTATGTTTTTTTCAGTAAGAGTATTTCATTGAGAGAAAAAGATGGGATGTTTCCCAACCAGCAATAGTTGTGAGACATTAAGATCCCTCCAGACTGATGTTTTTTCTCTTTCATGATAACGTGAATATAAAAAAATAAAAACTTAATTAACTTAAGTTTTTAATTATAGGTATATTTTAGTCAACTGACAACTCTGCATGCATGATGAATAAAGAATGATATTTTTCCTTTCAGACTTTATCTTGGTTTTGTTTTGGGGTTTTGTTCTGATTTTTGTTTGTTTGCTTGGTTTTTTGCATAAGCCACAATCGGAGCAACAAAGTATACAACAGGATAAATTAGTATCTGCTTAATAACATAAATAGGGGGTTTTTTAAGTACTATTTTGAATATGCCTTGTCCTGGGATAGGAGAAAAAAATGGTTACTTTTATCAATTACACATTATAAGGTTATGCAACAGGAAAAAAAAAAAACAAACAAGGCTTTGCCGTGTTCCCTGTTTATAGCTAGACAGCTTCCTAGTCAAACAGCTGCAGTCATGATGAACATTTAAGAAAATAATGGCAGATAAATGCAGTCAGACCAGTAACTTCTGTCATCTTTTTCTTCCTGAAGTACCTCCATTTAAATTAATGTCCATTTGGGTATTATTCAACATCCAACTTCTGAACAGCTTTAGAGGAATTATCTTCATTATGGGTAATAACAATACTACCTAAGAGTATCCATTTGTTATTTGCAACACTAGTTTTCTGTTCTAAATACAAGATATGTCTCATGCAGTATCTTTTAAAAAGACTGTGTCAGAAGTTAATATAATATTCTGGAAAGTAAATATTTTAATCAAATTCAACTGCATTGCCAGGATATTTCCACATACTGCTTTGCTTTTCACTGACACAGCCTAACCTGGCAAATGCAATTGCAATAGCTTAGTAGTGTAGTGTGGAAAATATATACCTAACCCTGTTTATTTTCATGTGATTTTTCCTCTTTTAAAGATGACGGCAATTTTCTGAATGGGAGTGAGCTCTTTCCTAACACTATTTTGATGTCAAAACACAATGTCTCTTTGAGACAGTGTTTTGGAGGTTTAAATGAGCAAAGGAATAGAATTCCTTGTTTAGAAATTATGTGTTTCAATAATGAACTTCAAATATTTAAGAATATGTTCCTTCAGGAAATGTCATATTAGGAGAGATGCAAAAAGAACTAACTCACTAGAGCTTTGGGAATCGGCATCACTGGAAGCTCTCTATGGGCTCATCAGAATGGGGACACGACTTCTAAGATTAATTAACTAATGCCTCAAAACCGATGTGGCTATTTTAAAGTGCGTTAATTCCCCTTGTGGGCACTCATTCAGGACTAAAGTGGTGTTAATTTGCTGTAGCTTAATCCTGCTCCAAGGAGCTGGAGCAAGCTATAGTGACTTTACTTCTGAGTAAGAACATCCATATGGGTGTTTAATGTTCATTAACTTTTGCACAATAACTTCATTGATTTAGTAAGATTACCTCAGTGCTCACCGTGCAGACAAGCTTTTAGATTCAATGGAAATAGTATCACTGATGACCACTCAGTATGGCATCTCTTCCACCACTCCTTGACTTTGCTAACTGAGGCTATTATTGCATTACATTCTGCCATGTTTAAGTAGCAACCATTAGACTAAAAACCAAAGAAGGCTGGACTCAGAGTCTACACAGAGAAGAACTGAGAGTAAGGACATAGGGATTCTGATTTTGCCTTGTTTCTGACTTGCTATATGAACTCCTTAATAACGCTTCCATCTTTTTGCCTCTGATTCCCTAACTATAAAACAGGACCACATCTTATTTCCTGTCCACTTGCTTCTGGTATACATAATACTAATACAGGTTTCCATCACCATAAATTTTCTCATAGCTTATACATATGCCGTGAGTATAGACTAGAAAAGATGAAATCCAGGCACAGGTGCAAGCCTGCAGTGTAGCTGTAATTTTCTACATATGTCTGATCAGCACAATTTAAAACTTTGGTTTACAAATGTAACATGTGATGGCAAGATTAGTTCACAATCCTTACAAATCAAAGTCACAAATTGGAACCAGAGACCATGCGACAACACACTATTGTAATTACAGTTAAAAATCAATACATGTGGTCATTTGACTTTCCTGACAAAATGTTGCTCACATAGCACACATGAGCCTAATAGTGCAATTCATATGAGAGTTGCTGTAAGATGATTAATGTTTATTCATGTAGTCAATGATTTTTAAAGTTATTTTTTCATTATTTTTGGGATATTCCCTGGGGATAATATTATTCCTCTTAGAAGGAAGGAACTCTACTCGAGTTGATCTTGCACAAAACCCTCAAAATAAACTGGACGGCATGAAAACTGGCCTAATTTAATCTGCATTGAACACTTTAAAGAGACTGCAATCCTTGACAAATAGGAAATGCACCATGTGCCCTGGTACTATCACTGGATGGGCATAATACTCATTCGAGTCTGCAGTGTCTTCTGCATATACAGCCTCTATCTCTACCACTTTTCTGGGAAAAGTTCCTGAGAACAGCTCAGCTTTTCCAGGGGAGCTCCGCACTCACCATCAGCGTGCACCCAAAGCAAAAGAAATAAGTTTTTGGTCTGCCTGGACTGTTCACCCCTGCTATCTTTTCATAAGTATATCTTCTCCATAAACATATTCAGTATCATTCATAACTGCATCATTTGGTGGTGTCTTTCCTGTTTCCCATTGTTGTACCACCTCTGAAAATCAAGACTACCCATTATAGACAGGCAGCAAACAGCAGCTCTGATCTTAGTCAGCTCAGACCTGCCCTCTCCCCTGCTTAGATAGGATAGTCAGTAACCAGGAAAAGACAGCAACCTTATTTCTTGTGCCATTATTTTACTTTGTATTGCTTCAGTTTATTATCTTTTTATCATTGCTTTTTAATTTTTTCATCAGATTCAGCCTGCTTCAGGCACCTCCCTTCTAAACAATTTTTACTTCAGCCTACACAGCTCCAACAGGCAAATGTGAAAAGACTGTAACAAACAAACAAACATGACTCTGACTCCTAATTTTTAGCCATGATGCATACATGTCATGCCTATCCCTCCGATTGTTGTTTTCCTCCATTTCTCCGAAGTCTTACTATCACCTATTTTTGCTACCATTTATCATGCAGTGCTTCTAGAGACATCTCAGTTCTGGCAACCTTTGAGAACATGCTTAAACTTGACTCATGTTAATATCTCCTTTGTCTTTAATAAGATCATCACATGGATAAACAGATATGTTAATACTTAAATGATGAGGACTTTAAAGTATTTTTGCCTTTGTCTGGCCAGTGCTGCATGTCCCCAAGTACTCATCTGTTTGTCTTCTATTAAGGTCTGCTTAAAAGACAAACTTTGAGAATCAAACCCCCCAGAGCTGTTAACTGCTAGTGACATAGGGCTTAGCCAAGAGATAGTAAAGAGCTAAGAACAACTGATTTATCTTATATTTTTTTAACACACATATAGAACACAAGGTCCAGAAAATGGTACATTACACACTGAGGAGAATTTGAAGTAGCAACAAAAGGAGTAGGGAAGAAATTGTGCATCTCCCTAAGTAAACAGTTGTTTACTAGTAGGTTAAGTGCATGAGATCATTCCTAGTACAACGAAGGAATATTTCTACATAGTTACCAAAGGGAAACAAACTTTGTTCTAATAAAGAGGTTGGCCAGAAATCTCCCTTACTGAAGAAGATATTAGGAGTTCTGAGGATTAAAACAGCCTAGACCCTGTAGAAGATCTGAATGGGAGATACAGAGCATGCACAAGGCCCTATCTCCCACAATGACAGGAGTCAAGTAGAAATCAGGATTAATGAGAGAATTTTTGATGTAATTTTAAATATTAGGTGCATATTTTATTTTATTACTTCATTTATACCTTCTTTAAACATCTTAACTATTTAACGCCTCTGGAATATTTGTTCTTACATTTTTACTTTAATCTAGTTTAAATGTCAGGGTAGTAGGTTAACAACAATACACTCTTGATTGGAAGGGTGACACTCTTGCAGTGCTTCAGCCTCCAGGCTCATCTTCCATTGTGTCTAAGGGATTATGGAACTGGTTTTACTGTGAGAAACAACAGCTATGTACAGAGCTGGCACTAAAAGACATTGAGGTCCTGGAGCGTGTCCAGAGAAGGGCCACAAAACTGGTGAAGGGTCCGGAGAATATGTCTTATGAGGAGCGACTGAGGGAACTGGGCTTGTTTAGCCTTGAGAAGAGGAGGCTGAGAGGAGACCTGATCACTGCCTACAACTACCTGAAAGGAGGTTGTGGAGAAGTGGGTGTTGGTCTCTTCTCCCTAATGACAGATGATCGGACGAGGGGGAATGGACTCAAGCTGTGCCAGGGGAGGTTTAGATTGGATGTAAGGAAGAAGTTCTTCACCGAAAGGGTTATCACACACTGGAACAGGCTGCCCAGGGAGGTGGTGGAGTCACCGTCCCTGGATGTGTTTAAGAGACGGGTGGATGAGGTGCTGAAAGATATGCTTTAGTGGTGGACAGATACGGTTGGACTGGATGATCTCTAAGGTCTTTTCCAACCTAGTGATTCTATGATTCTATGATTCTAAATGACCAGGGGAGATGAAAGTGTCCTTCTGTGACTGTTGATACAGTACAGTCATCTTCAAATACGTTAAAGCTTGCCACACAGAATAAAATAGTGATTCTCTGTGTCTTCTGAGGATAGCACAAGAACAACTGTGTATAAACTGCTGTGAGGTAAATTTAGGCAAGACAGTAGGAAAAAGCTTTCAAGTTTGCTAAGCGCTGGAATAAATTGTTTTGGACGTTACAGAATACCCACCACTGGCTGGTTTTAAGAAAACAGTCAGATAGCAGAAACAGTTCAGATGTGATTTTTAACTTTTTGTCATTGGGCAGAGCAGAGGACTAAATGATTTCCTGAAATGTATTTTAATACTTTGTTCTTTGATTTTATGAAAAAGACACGTACCTATGAAATAGAACTACTTATTAGAACCTATCCACGCAGTTACAAGGCTAACACATTAGAAGACTGCACCAGGCAGCCCCAGGAAAACACTTTGAAATATTCAAGTAGTTCTTTGCATGGAAATACGCACACACCACTTTACCATTTTTCAAGAGGAGTCAACATCTCAGCAAATCACATTGTTAGGTTGTGTTATGATGCATGATGTTTTCACAACGATGTGACATGTCTAAATGACAAAAACCTGGCTTCCTACCAAAAATGTAAAGGAGTTTTACTTTTTTTTCTTTAACACAGTAAAAAAGAACATTATCAGTTCATATAGCAAATTTTTTTTTTTTAAAGAAAATATCAGCAGACCAATTTAACATAATTTCCCAAGTGTGTAATTATGAAAAAAAAAAAAAAAAACAAACCTCAAGGATTTTAGAAGCAGAAGATGCTTTCAGAGAACTGTGCATCAATCATCCCACATAATGAAACTATAGAAATACAGAATGAACAACAAAACTGCAAATTGAACACCATCCAGGAAGTTTTGGAAACACCCAGAACACTTCCAAAACCCAGAGTATTTTTTCTGTAGTAAGGTCAATTGCCACTAAGAGTAACTGGGTTTCCCTCACTGCAAAGAAACCTGTCAGATAGTAATGCAATAAATAAAACCAATAAGGTTAAACAGTAGTTATTTAATGCATTAACATAAAAGCAGCAAAAAATCTTTTGGATAGCATGTTTCCCTTTCTTAAAAGTAACTCACCTCCAGATTCTTTTCTCTTTGCTGCTTTGTAAGACTGCTAGATCTCTTTCAAAGTCTGTGTTTTCATAAACACAATATAGCTTTTTGGCTCTCAAATTGTATCTTGAAAAGTTGCCATGACAGCATGAAGGATTCTGTTCCTTTTGCAATCCTCCGTATGCTATGTTATTCCTTTCTTACCAAAGTCTCTCAGCACCTGCCCAGACACGGACTTGGCAATGTGATTAACTCTTAACATATATCAGCCATTATTTTGCTCATACTTCCCTGTGTGAACGGAACATAGTGTTTAGCGTTTTATTCTGGTAGCATGTTAGGTTTGCTGCTGTTATTTTAAAGCATGTTACTATGTCCTCAGGTTAGAAAGGCAAGGACAAAAAATTTTATTGCAAAAATATTAGAAAGTGCATGACGTGATATTCCTATGCTCCCCTGAGAGTTTATTTTACAGTCTCGTACTTCTCTAGCCCTTCAGCACTTCAGACTTACTCAGCAACATACCACCAAAATGCCATAGAGAAAAAGAGAACATAGAAAGATGGAGCAGGAGGGCTACTGATGTATGAGCTCAGTCCTTCCACCTAGCAGCTCACATTTCAGGTTCCTGGGAGGCACAGCCATACCCTGACTCTAGGTCTTGTAAGTGGCTGGCAGAATGACAGTAATACCGTCCTATTTACTTTCAGCATGAGATCCTCTATACAAGTACTGAACTTAGTATGGAACTATAAACTCAATCAAGAATAAATTCAGGGCTGCTGCCACTAGGCATCAGGTTTATAAGACAGATCATTCTAGGCATCAAAGGATTTTTGTTTTCCCTTAGCAAGTGTTTTCAGATCACATGCAACTGTATTTCTGGAAAAAAATTTCTTTTTGACTCAGAAAATATACCATCTGCATTTGCTAGGGGTCAAGCCAGAATTTGTTCCTGAGTCAGTCACCCAATCCTAATTCTAATAGAATATCTTTGTATAGTTTTATACTAATAACTGCTCTCTAGAGACTCTTGAAATTACAACATATTAAAGACCCATCAGCCTATCAGAACATGTAATTTTATGTTCATTACTTCTTGGTTCCTGACTATAGAATTTGGATGGTTGCACCTCAATTAAAAGTTGAATCAAAGTTAATGTAATTTAAATAAAAACTTTAATAAAAAGTTAAAAGTTCTGTTCTTAATAGCATTAACACCCTCTAATGACCGCTACACTCATTACCACTAGATAACTGACCTTCTTGAACCTCTCTTCACACAGAAACCTTTCTCCCAACACAATCAATTATTTAGCAGTAATGAGTGCTCTGTAAGAGATTATTGTTTAACCAAGTACCTTGACACACTGCTTTTTCCCTGTTATCACTATTCTTCAACAAATGGTACATTTCTTTCGATTATAGGCTTTTCAGTTCTAAGGGTAGAAGGCTGTGATCTTATTCTTTCCAGTGCAGAAGTTCACTATGTAATTGGCAGAGCTTCAAATATAATTAAAATCTTGAAAATTAGGGTGCTATGAGACTGTTTGTGAGCAGAAATTGTGTCTCTGTGAGACAGAGTAGTTTTGAGGGTAGCTTTGAGGAAAAATGAGGAACAATACAAGAAATATTATTGAGGATGAAAAGACACAATTCTCTAACAGTATGTAGACAAAAGGAGGAAAAAAGAAAAATAAATTTTAAAAAAGACAAATATTCTGGAGCATAAAAGAAGTGAAAGGAAAAAGCAGATGAAAGAACAAGTAAAGTAGTGCAAGGAAAGCGAAGGAGACAAATTAAATTTGGGTCGACAGAATGCATTTTCAGAAAGAAAGAAATCTTTTTGTCAGAGTCCTGGAAGCATTAAAAGTTAAAGGATCTTTGTTACTGTAGAAGTGTGAGAATTGCTGGTTCACTGAGCTCAACATGAGGCTGGAAGACAAAACTCCTGAATTGTAATTCCATCTGGCCTAATGACTCTCCCTTTAACTGTGGGGAAGGCTCTTTACTCCTCTGACTCAGTTTCTTTCTCTGTAAAATGTAAAAATACCCTTTATTCAAAAGGCATTATGAAGTTTACCTATGCTGTGCTTGAAATATATCAAGCATTAGTAGCTACTAATGCCATTAACAGTGTCTTCTTCCTCACATCTTTCTAAAAGATGTCAGACAGGTTATTTTGATTTCAAGTTTTTAATGTAAGATTCATAAAGTTAGGATAACTTTTTTTTTCTAAAAGAAACCTTGCCTAATCAATTTAAGAGAGCAAGCAAATGCTAATCAGTTTATTTTGAATGTTCTAATCACTGTTGCTCCCTCTTGCTTCTCTACACATGAAGGGAGCTATAGCCTGTGGAAGAAAACCTGATGAATCTAGTAGGAAATACCAGTGTGCTATACTTAGAAATAAGATGATAGAAGTCAGATATTTAAAATCCACATATATATTACTGTGCTCTATGAGAAGGTATTTTGGCCCAAAATACATGAAAGAAGGTCCACATAATGCCTTAATCCAGTATATGAATGTCCTAAGCGAGCCCTTTGCTCATTTAAAAGCAGTAAATATCTTTTAATGTCTTGGGTGAGTTCCCATCTGCTCTCTTTCCTTAGAAAAAGCCTTGAAAACTTCAATGGGGGAAGCAATAGTTTCCTGTTGCCAACAATGCTGCTATTTAAATGACAACATAGGAGACATTTCTTGAAATTATTTTTCTACACTGATTTACTATCTCCTAAAACCTCAGCTTTTTTCATAGTATATCTGTTACATTGACTGAGGTTTCCTCTGTTATGGAGCTATGCTACTGAGTAAGGGGACAACACAGAACAGGGAGAGGGCCTTCAAAGCAAACTGCCTATGACATCTTAAAGGGATTAAGCTACATTTTTGCTTAATGAGAAGACCATAGGAAAGTGTAATATTCTATTCAGATCTGGAAAATACTACAGCTATGACTGCTGTATATAGAACTTTGTCAAGTAAACAGTTTACTACACTGGAAGAAAATGAAGCAAGAAGGATTTTTTTTATTATTTGTATAAAATACATTGTTCTGCTAGGCTGTAGTGAAATAGTTTCTATTTAATTGCAGAGAAGTACTAAGAAGGTTACAGCAGTGAAACATTAAAATTCTAAGGGCAACTAATAACATTAAAACTTTATAGCCCCAGATAGAATAATTTAGACAAAAACAACATGAACATATGTTTTGTGTAATAATAACAAACATTTATAGCTGTCAAGAGAGAAAAACACAGGTTTATGCACACCTTAATGGTGTGCATGGGTGAGCATGAGTATATTTAAAACATAATATATTACAAAATTGACAGCAGGCATGACTCTTCTGGGTACTATGTTAAATCAATGAATAAATTACCAAAAGTGTGCTGTGGCTGTTTGGATGTGTAATTGAGCTTAACGTATGTAGTGTTACTTCAAAAGAAACTGTTCAAGGAGTTTCTAGGCCAATCCACTATGCGTCTTTACTAAGCTGTTTACAAATAACAATAAATGAAACTGTCTCACAGTAGGAAGGAGGTTTAGTTATATGCATTACATAAATGGGAGAAAAGTTTAATATGGTTTTCAAGAATTAAAAACCAACTTATAATATTGCTAAGATTCAATGAATTGGAAATCAGCATTTTTCATGTTCAGTTTTGGATTTATTTTTATTAGCTGATACTCTAGAAGCAAAAGGCTTTGTAGCAATACATGTCAGGAATAATTCCAATGAGATAAATATGGATGATTCATACAATACCTATACTAAAGAGCAAGAATAAAGACTCAAATGAATGAACTAGCAAAAACATTAACTTAAATATATTCCATTTATTTCCTTAAAATATTGCCTGTCCAACAGGTAAACAAGATATTTTTAAAACATTTTCTTATATTAGAAGTCTATTAAAGTAACTTTTAAACCTTATTGTTGACTAGTTAATTACAAAAAATAACAGATTTGCAAATTAACTCATTAATTGTAATATTTAGAAAAAATTAACTGGGCATATACTTCCACTCCTTGTTTCAGGGCTGTTTCAGCTTACTACACCCAGCTCATAAAATCAGAACTGATCCTATTTTCTTGCATGTCTCTTTTATCTTTTGCTGTTCTAGAAGTACTTTGTTATTACTCAGTGTCCTAAAATCTTGCACCTCCAATCTAAGATAGAAAGGACTGCCTGTAACATTTAATACTTGTACTTAACACCCATGCAGCCTCCAGGAAAATTTGCCAAACCAAGAGCAAGGACAGAAAAGACCAGCTGACCTCATTTATTTCCTACTTTCCCCTTCCTCTGAACTGAAATTATGGTCCTTGAAAGTAAGCAATCATAAATGTACCATTCTAGACTTCTGTTGTGTATGACAGCATTGTCATAGTATTTCAGAACACATGATGCCGAACTCTTAAGCAGATCTGGACATTTTCCTCTGCAATTTTTTCTCTTTTCCCACGATTTTTCTCCATTTCATAAGGGATGATGTGACCTGTCAGCATCAACCATACTTGTGATGTTCTTAGAGATCATAAACTGAAGGGTTAAGGCATTCTGTGCTAAACACATAGCTCCTTCCTATAACACAACTGTAAAGAATTAAAAGAGGATGAAGAAATGAAGTGTACGTGCCTAGATGTGCTATTCCTTCTCTCTGGCCTGTTAATGGTTTATAAAGCATGCTATGGGGAGATGATAAAAGAGCATGGCATATCACCTCTCTCCTGGTCAGAAAACCCATCTTACATATAAAGCCTTCTTAGGTTAACTGTCATTAATGTTTACAGCTGTCCATGGAATGTGGCTAACTACATTACTCTCACATTTATTTTTCTGCAGTTACTTCCAGGTGTTTAAAGGAACAAGTCTAAATTTCTAAATGTGATGCAGTCCCACTGTGCCTCCATTAGCTACACTACGCTGTGTAAGTATAATTATCAATAAATTAGGAGTATGTGAGATATTCCAGGAAAGGCCTAAACAAAAATTCTGGAAAAATATATTATCCATAAGTTACCAGACCTGACATACAAACTGGCATATGCTTTTACCATAAGCATCTTGCATTCTTCTAATATCTAAGTTTATGTTTCACCAAGTGCTCTACTCAGAAGGGTGTTTGTTTTTTTTTTTTCCTAATCTGGATAGATACACATGAAGAAGTCAGGTGACACAATGCTCAGCATAGTATTCTGTTGCCTTCTAATAGAGTATGTTAAAAAAATAGCAATATCTGTAACATCACTCTAAATCTGAAGTTTAAGTGTAGTCAAGTATACTGTGCCACAAGACATTTAAGAACAAGTTAGATTTAAAATGCCAGAAATCCAAGCAGATTTTTCATTCAAACATTGTTCTACCTGATTTCCCTTTTATGACCATCCCACTGAAGAATACCTGCTTTATGTATACAGCTAAGACTACAACTGAAAGATTCTACAGATTAAATCATTGTGAGATATTGTTCTAAAATACTAAAATAAGAACTGAATTGGAAAAAAGAAAATGCTACCCAATCATGCTGAATTTAAAAGTAATTAAAATACTTTAAAAACAATAAAAACATGCAGAAAATAAAATTTACCTTTATCTAATAGTATCTTTGTTCACATCAGTGTTCCTTTTGTTCTCCATTACACATTTAATCGTTCTTATCAACCATAACAGCAAAACCTCAAATACTGAACTGATAATTAAACACAGTAATAAGACGTTAGTTTATTCTGTAGATATGAACACTTAATTTAATGCACAAATACAATGAAACTAAAATTTCTTTTTAAGATCAGAGGAATGCCATGCCAGTCACTCTTCAATTGAATAAAGCATTAATTTTTGTTTTCAGAGCAGTAATAAAATTTTAATAAAATCACAAAGATAAAATGTTATTAAGAGAAGCACATTCTTTAGTAATGACAATTGGCGATAGCACCCATATTAAGCTGCCATTTTTAAAGTACAGGATTTTTAGGACACTGTATCCAAAGAAGGAAACTAATTTTTTAAGTGTGATTTTTCTTAAAAGCAAAACATGGTTGAATAGTCCGGACCCAAAATAAAGCAAGCATCTCAGTAGAGCAGACAAGGTTAGAGTTTACTCTATGGGTGCCTGTTCTACCAGAGGGAATCAGCACGAAAAGCATGAGATGATACTTCACTGATACCACCATAGATAGAAATAACAAAATAGGCTAGTGAAGAAAGTAGAAGAAAACCATGTAAGCCCAACCTCTAACTCTTATGCCACATTGTCTGAACAATCAAAAATATTTATCATTGTGATCACTCATAAACATCACATTCAAACTTCATAGTTTGTTTGAGGTAACCAGGATCAATTTGAACTGCAAATCAGCTACGATGTTCATAGAGTACTAGCTTTCAGTCCTACTTGCACTTCCATCTGGGTCTCATGCAGCGGTGAAGCCTGTTAAAAGGAGACTCTCCCCACATGCTCCTGTATTTTGTTAACTTGTGATCCTGTTGAAAATATGAACTATTTTGAAGAGCAACAGATGGCATGGAGGGCGAGGGAGCAGGAATAAGAAATCAGGAAGGAAAGATAACTGAAAAGATCTGAATTTTAAATTATTTGCTTGTTAGTGATCACTATCTATAAATCCATAACTACAAACTTCTTCCACTAAGACATTTTCAGTCAGCTATGCTTCTGTATTTTCCTTTACTTATTTATTAATTTATTTTAGTATAGAATCATAGAATCATAGAACAGTTTGGGTTGGAAGGGACCTTAAAGATCATCTAGTTCCAACCCCCCTGCCAGAGGCAGGGACACCGACACCTTCCACTAGACCAGGTTGCTCAAAGCCTCATCCAGCCTGGCCTTGAACACTTCCAGGGATGGGGCATCCACAGCTTCTCTGGGCAACCTGTTCCAGTGCTTCACCACCCTCTCTGTGAAGAACCTCCTCCTGATATCTAATCTAAACCTCCCCACTTTCAAATTAAACCTGTTGCCCCTTGCCCTATCACTACAGGCTCTTGTAAAAAGTCCCCTCCCAGCTCCCTTGTAGGTCTCCTTCAGGTACTGGAAGGCTGACCTTAGTCTCCCCAGAGCCTTCCCTCCTCCAGGCTGAACAAGTTCAATTCTCTCAGCCTTTCTTCATAGGAGAGGTGCTCCAGCCCTCTGATCATCTTTGTGTCCCTCCTCTGGACTCGCTCCAACTGGTCTATATCCTTGTTATGTTGAGGGCTCCACAGCTGGATGCAGTTCTCCAGGTGGGGTCTCAAAGAGCAGAGTAGAGGGGGAGAATCCCCTCCCTTGACCTGCTGGCCACACTTCTCTGGATACAGCCCAGGATATGGTTGGCTTTCTGGGCTGCCAGTACACACTGCTGGCTCATATTCATCTTTTCATCCACCAGTACTCCCAAGTCCTTCTCCTCAAGGCTGCTTTCTACCTATTCTCCACCTATCCTATACTTGTGCTTGGGATTTCCCCGATCCAGGTGCAGGATCTTGCACTTGGCCTTGTTGAACTTCATGAGGTATGTACCATCAACTTCTTCATTCAAAATCAAAAAATAAATAGAGAAAAACCATGTATTTCTCCTGTGTCCATAAAACCTTGTCTTTAAATGGGCACACAGGATTCTAAGCCCACAGAGAAAAGGAGACAAGTAATAGCTCTGACAGGCTATCACAGATATTTCTGCTTTAGAGTGGAGATGTCCAGTTTTCAGTAGAATGAATGTGTGAATTTGTGCATGTATGTTACTAAAAACTTGTGAAGTTTGGATTTCTCTGGAGACCTGAAAAACATGTGAAGCAAGTCAGACAAGAATAAGAGAAGCCCTCCACCAATATTCATTGCTGAAAATATGTTCTATTCAAAATAACAGAACAAAAATGCATGAAGACAATTTTATAGAGAAAACAGAATGAACAGACACTAGCAAAATATAAAATCAAGTCTTTTTGAGTGGCTAATACTTAAAGTCACTTCAGAGAAATGTTTGTATGGACACATGCATAAATATAATCTTGGTTTCATATTTTCAAATACAGGCCAAAGCCAACTGGGAGTTTTGGCTAAACAAAACTTGTCAGAGTTGGTCCAGTTATGCATGTGAAGTTACAATAGCCAAACACACTTTCAGACTTTTAGATAATAGTGTTCAAATATTCAAATAGCATTATGATAAAATTTGTCCCTTGGGCATATGCCAGTTTAAATATCTGTTTTCATCAATTACGCAGTCTGCATTTGTTCTCAGTGGAGTGATTTAGATTTAAAGCATCTTTCAAATTGAACTTGATCTATGTTTTAATAGAAAGTAGCCTTCTTTATTCTTAAAGTCAAAAATCAAAATTTCTTTGCTAACTGATTGAGCATAACTGTTTCTATTAACAGTGATGGTTGTTAAAAAGCCTACTGTTGCCAAAATTAATAAATATACAGTATTCTAGAGTCACCAAGGTCTAAAAATTATAGAAGCATTCAAAATATACTACAGTTACTTTGGAGTCCTTCTTCACATGTTCAATCAGAATATGATTAGATATTTTTGCAGTAAATATTAGAATATGTTGGTTTAAAAAGGTACCTTTTTACAACAAGATTGGATATTCATAGAATCATAGAATG
>NW_010267225.1:0-668 GCF_000690775.1 Eurypyga helias | reverse complement strand
ATCGCCTTCGGGAATTACGCAGTTCTGTGGTACCGTCAGGCACACAATGGCAGACTCGAGTGGGTGTCCTACATCAGCGGAGCTTCAGGTACCACAGAGATGTACGGGCCAGCAGTGAAGGGTCGAGCCACGTTGTCCTGGGACAATTCTCGGTCCGAGCTCTCTCTGTCCCTGCGTACGCTGCGCCCCGGGGACTCAGCCCGCTACTTCTGCGCCGTTCTCACGGGGACAGGAAATCCAGCTGAGCTTTGACAAAAACCTGCTGAGGCACGGTCCACGGTGCCAGAGCTGTGAGCAGGTGAGTGAGGGCTCAGGTGTTTTCCCAGTGAGAGGGACCATCGCTGTGCACCACAGCTGTTCCTGGCCTTCCCTGCACACTGAATGAAATCTTATCAACCCCTACTCAAACAGAGTAGGATTGTCAGAGGTAGAAAAAAAGGCAGAGGAAAACCTATAAATGTCTCATCCTCACTCACTGTCCCTGCTTCCCAGGTTCATCTTCATTCCTTACCCCTCTGTCTCCTCTCTGGCACAGGGCAATGTGGAGTGGGGTCACTTCATAATGCATCTTCTTTATGCTTCCTTCCTCCCTCCCCATGTCTGCAGGACTTCAAAAACAGCTCCAGGGTGGTTCCTTACCAAGGGCTGCAGTCCTTCAGGGTAAACCT
>NW_010267224.1:558-2034 GCF_000690775.1 Eurypyga helias | reverse complement strand
AATCATAGAATCATTCTATTCTATGGAGCAGCCAGGCTCACCCATTTCAAATGGTATTTCACCACTTGAAAGGGGAGAAAAATGCAAAGCAAAGCTCCCCAAACCAATGTGAAGGTCACACTGGTTCCTCTTCGGATCCAAGGGGACCTCAGTCCACCCCTACTTGGTCCTGAGCTCCTTGTCCACAACTTGTCTGCCTGGGAGACAGGACTGCACCTTGAGGAGCTGTGAACCAGCCCAGTGCCTTCACCAGGCATGTCCCAAAGCTCTGCCCCACAGCCAGCCCCTCCCTGGGGCAGGGAGCAAAGGATGAAGCTGGCGGACGGTGAACGCTACAGAGCTGAAACCCTCACTGCTGACCCCCCTCTGTGTACCTGCGATCTCCCCTAACAAAACCTCCTGCTTCCGGCAGACACAACATCTGCATCCTGAGTGCCCAGGCACTCAGGGGAGTTTAGGAAGGTGCACAGGGCAGGATCTGCCCCCCGAGGCTTACCCTACTAACCTCCCTGTGAACCTGCTTGCAGGTAGTAAGGGAGTTAAGAGGGCTGGAGGCTAGCTAGCACTGGGAAATGAAGGAGAGCTTTCACAACACAAATGCCCACAATTCATAAAAAAAAAGAAAATGTAGGCCTCTAGCATGAAATTATTGGTGTACTGCCTTTATCCACCTAAGTAGCGATGGCAGCAAAAATTATGTCCCTGGACTCTGTAAAAATAGCTTGAGAAGTGAAAACCAAAGAAGTAAAAACAAGAGTACAGTTTGTTTTCAGGGCTTTTAGGTTTCCTTAGTCCTTTTTAGTGAAAAACAGCAATATGCATATGCTTGGTGGACTATCTAAACCAGCAACTATAGCTGAGGGTGAGAGGTGTAAGAAAATGAGCTGGCAACACAGACACCCTGAGGCTTGAACTGGGCCCCCTCTTCCATCCCGTTTCCTATGGTTTCTCCTTCCAGCATGGCAGCCCTGGGGCCATGGGGCACCCATGCCTACTGACTCCCCCAGCAGGGTCTCAGCTGCAGGCCCCACTGCAGCAGGGAGCCATGGTGCAGGGCCAGGGCCCGCTCTGTCACCTGTTACAGGTAACCGAGGTTTCCTCTTGCTCCCATGGGCGACGCATAGGACTGTGGGGTTGCAGGGCTGTTTGGCCCAGGGCAGGGCTGTCCTAGAGTGGAGCCAGGGTGACTCACAGCAGCTGAGGGCAGCCTCGCTGGCAGGGCCATGGCGTGGCAGGGCCTGAGGGGGTGACAGGGCCCATCGCTGCCTGAGGCCCTGCCCCGACACAGCTCCCAGGCCAGTGCCTGCCCCGCGGCAGCCAGGCAGCTCTCGGGGGAGGTGCCGGGTCAGCGCCCCGCGCGGAAGGGTCGCTCAGGGCCGCCCCATCGGGGCCCGGAGCTGTGACAGCAGTAACCGACACTGCTTCAAGGGCCGTGGCGGTCTCCGGGGGAACAACGCCTGCGCGGCCCCTCATTGG
>NW_010267224.1:0-468 GCF_000690775.1 Eurypyga helias | reverse complement strand
GTTGCCATGAGCCTAGCTGTGGACTCGGTATCTCCTAGCCGCGTGGAGCAGAGAGGGTCACGCGATGCGAGGTGTGAGGGAGCCAAGCGGCTCCTCATTGGGTAAGAGGCTCAGGGGTTGGCCAATCCCCTTGAGCGGGCGGGTCGGCGGGCAGCGCGAGATTAACGGCCGCCCATCGCCTCAGGCCCCTCACGATGGCTGCGCTGGAGGGGGGCGGCTGCGTGCGCTGCTGGTAGCCGCCGCCTGGGGGTCGGCCACGGAGGTGAGGGATGGGGCCGAGCTGCGGGTGGGGGAGAGGCTGTGCTGTGTCGCTCGTAGTGTGGGAAACCTGGCGGAGGGTTGGAGCTCTCCGGTAGCGGAGCAGGGCTGAGGCTGGGCAAGGCCTCGCGCCCTTTCCTCGCAGTGTGTCTGCGGCCACAGTCAGTGCTGCGGCGCCCTCCTGTGTGGTGCCACCCGAGGCCTGGGGTC
>NW_010267223.1:0-27172 GCF_000690775.1 Eurypyga helias | reverse complement strand
GGAGGTGGTGGCGGCGGCCGGGGGTGGAGGGGCTGGGCCCAGGACCGCGGCGAGGAGGGAGCGGGGATCCTCCCCTGCGTGCGGGCTCTTCTGCAATGAGTTACCACCGTCTGGGGCCAGCCACAAGCGCAGGGTTGTTGCCTTCCAGTTGCTTGTGCTGTATGGAAGCAGAGGTTGGGAGATGGGTCTCTCGCTTTCCCTTTTGCTTGCCGCTGGAGGAGGCACGATGAATAAGGTTGGAAGTAAAATAGGCAAATAACACGTCGTCATCCGGGGGATCACGACAGGCCTGGTACACTGGGTATGCTCTGCATATTTTATCATTTCATTGGAACTAGATATGAAGGTAGAGTATGGTGAAGGAATGACCCTATGGCCTCTTGTTTTCGAGGAGAGATGAATTATTTAAGACCTATCAACATGTTCCTAACAATGGGGCCATGAAAGGCTGATCTCTCACATTTTTGATGAAATACTCTTGTCTTATGTCTCTTCCGGAGCTTGGGGATGGAAAAGAGGCTGAACAGCTAATTAAGCAGCTGAAATCAGCTTCTGCCTTATAACATTCAGACCAAATAAATAGCATGATATCTTTGCTTTTTTCCAATTTGGGAGTGACTTTTCAGAGTTGGAGGCAGGCTAGATTGCACGTGGGTATTGTTATTCTGTAATAAGAAATGTCAGGAAAAAGTTGGATGCTGGCTGAAGTGAGGTGGCTAGAGACAAGGATAGTACAGTCATCATTACTTATATCTCGTGTATGATAAACCAGTTTATCTGAAAGCAGTCGGTACTATGCATTATTCATATAAGCTTATGAGATGGTTATTATCTTTAATTGGAAGGCTATGAATTTTTTGCAGTGACTGTGTTGATTCACTTGTTTGACTTACTGTCTCATTATATTTCAATATAAACTGGCTTACACGTGACAAGCGTTTTGATAGTCGTTCATGTCACTGTCTTGAACATTGTAGTAAGATGCCACACTAATTCTGCCAAACCTGGGAGGGAGTGGCAAAAATCTCGGTTAGTAGGAGTGCCTAGTCTTGTATCTCAAAAGCCTTATTTACTATCTTGAATGTTTTATAAAGCAGTATAAACAAATTTAAAATAGATGATGGTTGCAACCTCAGCATTGGATGATCTCGCTCAATTCATGAAGTGTGAAAAATTTTATTAGAAATTACTGCAATAATATGTGTTCATGGTAAGAAACACTGTTATTTGTTCTGAAATAATAAAAGTGGTGGAATGTTCCAGTTCTAAATTTACCATGTTTTTTTGTTGTAGTATTTATTTGATAATACACTTGATCACATTCATTTTGAATAGTTAGCTGTCTTAATCTCTTTAGTAGACTGGCTTTTGTCGCTAGTGTTGTTTTGATACTTCTGTATTAGCTTTCTTGTAGTTTGAAATAGGCACTGGTCCAAACACTTACATGATTCTGAATTGTGCCATGAATTTGTGAGTTTGTAGATATTGGCTAGGACTGTTGGTATTTCGTACATGGATTCAAACATAATAAAATGTGTGTGGTGATCTGTTAAAATACTTGAGTCTTCTATTTCATAAATAAAACCCGTTAACAGAGACTGTCAGCATATAAATTTCTCTTCTAAAGTGATGAGAATACCCAGCATCTGGTAAATTAGTTGGTAGGATTAACCAGAGTACTTTTCTAATAGTATTCTCCAAACTTCATTGACCTGGTATTTCAACATGGAGCTGCTGTTCTTTTGGGGGATATTCATGAGAAGAGTGAAAGTTCCTACTTACCAGAAGGACCTGTGTATCTGTAGTGCCCAAGGTGGGCCTTGCCTTTTAATGTATGTTGGCTTTCTCACATTAAACTCCCTAAATGTAGGAAAATCTCCCTCGTTTCTATCCATATGAAGCTATCCATCTGAGAAACTTTTATAGCATTTTCCTCAGCAGATTTTTGTGTAAGTAATTCTTTTACATAACTCCTGTATATATCAGTTTAAGAGCTTGGTTCGAGTCAGACAGCTGTGTACTTGCTTTTGTGTAGATGAATGGAAATGCCTTTTCAAGGTTTTCTTTCTTCACATATTCCAAATGTATCAATAGATTGCAAACTTTACTTAGCACACAAAACTGGAGCAGGGAGGCATGGTAGTGGATCTTTTCCTGGAGATTTACACCAGAGCTAAGGGTAAGAAATAGACATGGCTGCTAAACCCATGAAGTAAGTGTTCGGAGTTGTCTTGAAACTGGCTTGTCAAAAACTTGAATTTGCAGCATGTGTGTGTAGGGTACTCTTCTCTGTGCTGCTTTTTTTTAATGGTTCTCAAGACTACTGTTTTACAGATGGTTTAAGGAACTGGAGAGTGAATGAGCTCTGAGGCTTGGAACGTGTGTGGTGCCTGTAGCACTGAAGTCTACTTTTAAATCCTTGTCAGGTACTCTGCTCAGTGCACAAATATGAAAAGAACAAGCCAAAACCATTCTGTAATGGCTATATCAAACTGTAGTACTGCTTCTCTTCAGATTAAGAAAACTTTTTCCTTATTATTCGTATTTGTATGCTGCCATGTTGTGAATTCACTGAACAGTTTCAATATCATCTGAAACTTCAAAAGATGATGATTTCCGTGTACACTTACAGAAGGTGTTAGTGACTTTTTCCAATATATCAAAATCATCTGGATGTGTTCTGTCAGGTTTTCAGTCTTTAATTTTTTTGTTGTCCTGAGCTGTTAAAAAGTGGATGGTATGGATGTGGCAGGTTTTATTACAAAGTTATTAGATATATCTGATACGACTATCAAATGACTGATGTTTGCAGTGTGTTTCTGGGCTGGGACTTGATGGCCTTCCTCGCAGATAGTGTGATCTCTATCAGCTTGACAGCTGGTTATTTTTGTTCATGGTATCTGAGTGTCTAGTATGTTTAATGATGAGGGAGCTTGGGGAGTTATAAAGGTGTAAACTTTGAAGTTCTCTGAAAGCTACAGCTTCTGTACTTTGAGCATCCACAAAAGTTGAACTAGGTTTTTGTCCTGACAGCCTGTTTCAGCTTTGGGTCCTGGAGTTTTGCACAGGGTAGTAATTACTGTTTTGTAAATTATACAAATCTGAATAACTAAAAGCTCTAAATGGCTAGTTGAAACAAATAAATACTATGCAAGTTGTATCGATATTGCCTGGTTTTCTGTTGTGACGCCTTTTGCTCTCAATATGGGAGACAGCAAGTAGAAAAGTAGTCAGAGCAGTGTAGCAGGTTGATTTCCTCGCTGTATGTCATTTGAAGTCACTTGTTCCAAAGAATGCTAACTTGCATGGTTGTTGGAAGTAGCTCTCATGTCTTCATTAATGCTACAGAGTCTAGAAAAACATGGGATGAATTAAGATTAAAGGGTTGGAAATTATTTTATGGTTATTCAAACACACTAGAATGCTACAGCAAACAGATGTATTTGATTTTAAAACAGAAATAACTTAATATTGTCTTCATTACTTTTCCAAAGGAAAAAATAAACAAATGGCCAACAGTATTCTGAGCTGTCTGTATTGGCTATGTCTTGCTGCTTTCTCTCTTGTAGTGTAATTAGGGAGAAGTTAACGGTTGTCATTGATCCATTTTTATCCAAATTGCTCCACAACTTCTGAAGCTTATTTCAGCAGCACATTTTGGGGAGGGAAGAGTTTTGCCTGAGAACCAGCTGTACATGCATTGTTTTATAATGTAAGGATGAAAGGTCTGGTATTTTTAAAATAACAGGATCTATTCCTGTATTCTAAAATATTCAACCAAAATTAATTTAATGAGTAAGAATTTTAATATGTAATTATTCTACTAAACAATGGTGGTGAGATATGCATGGGCTTTTTGCTTCATTCTATTATTATGCTACACTTTCACATGTTGGTAATAACATGTATCTAAAACTAGATATTTATTAGAGATGATGTGCAACTAAAAAAAATCAGTTGATACAAGGATATTGTAGTAGTCAAACGGGACACTAACTCAGGACAGAGCAGCCCTGAGGAGAAGGACTTGGGGGTACTGGTGGATGAAAAGCTGAACATGAGCCAGCAGTGTGTGCTGGCAGCCCAGAAAGCCAACAATATCCTGGGCTGTATCAGGAGAAGTGTGGCCAGCAAGTTGAGGGAGGGGATTCTCCCCCTTTACTCTGCTCTTGTGAGACCCCACCTGGAGTGCTTGTGTCCAGCTGTGGGGCCCTCAACGTAAGAAGGATATCCATGAGTTGGAGTGAGTCCAGAGGAGGCCACAAAGATGCTCAGAGGGCTGGAGCACCTCTGCTATGGGGACAGGCTGAGAGAGTTGGGCTTATTCAGCTTGGAGAAGAGAAGGCTCCGGGGATACCTTATGGCAGCCTTCCAGTACCTGAAGAGGCCTACAAGGAAGCTGGGGGGGACTTTTTACAAGGGCCTGTAGTGACAGGACAAGGGGTAATGGGTTTATACTGAAATAGTGTAAATTTAGATCACACATGAGGAAGAAATTATTCCCAGAGAGGGTGGTGAGGCACTGGAACAGGTTGCCCAGAGAAGTTGTGGATGCCCCATCCCTGGAAGTCCTAAAGGCCAGGCTGGATGAAGCTTTGAGCAACCTGGTCAAACCCTCATGGCAGGGGAGTTGGAACTAGATGATCTTTAAGGTCCCTTCCAACCCAAACCATTCTGTGACAGACAGGGATGAATACAGGATTGGAATATCCTACTTGGAAGAAGCTAAATTATTTGGAGAGGTGTGGGAAAAAGAGCAACATGAGCAAATAGGAATGTCGTGAAGATGCTAGAAAAAATATTTTCAATACCTGTATTTGAGTTCTCTTTACAGTGAGAATATAATAACAGTTTTTCAACTGTTGCATTGGTGAAGAAATAATGTTAAGATTTTTCTCATTAATTGCGTGGAAATTGGTTTGTAAGGGAGTATCTTAGTGGAGGATGGGGTTCTGCTAGAGCACTGCAGGTGGTTTCTAGTTTACAAAAGCGAGAGTTAAGTAGGAGAATGAAGGCTTAGTGTCTGAGCCAGGTGTGTAGTAAACTGGATGCTCAAGTGCCTGATATATGTGCTAAGTGGTTTGAAATGGGACGGCTAGAGACTATTGCTTGGTTTAAAACGTGGCTGCTTTACCATGAGGAAGAAAGTAGTAGGTTTGCTTGCCTTTTTGCACCATATGTATTAAAGCCATTTTCTGGATTAGGAGAATGTGCTCTAATGCGCTTGCTCCCTGGATGCTGGGAAAGCTGTGTCCCCAGCAAGTGCACACAATTCAAGTAAATAATCAACTGGAATAGGACAAAGTTACAGACCTTTTCTTTTTTGTTGTGGTATTTTTAGCAGAAGTGCAGAATCAGATGTTTGTCTTGCTGAGCGACCATCACTTAGGTGTATTTCCTGTGCGCTCACTTGGAATTTTGTTTTGGGAACTGGGAGGAAAGAGAATACATAATAATATTATGCCAGTCTTTCATACGACAATGCCTACCCGCAAAAAGATTTAATCTCTACTGTTAAGTGTGTAAAAGCATAAATCTTAGGCTCAGAAGTGATACCAGCAGAGTCTAAAGATTCCCTGTCTATATGAATAAATGTTCTGATTTTTTAAAGAAGTTTGAAAGAAGAATAGGTAGGCTAAGGAATACACTCTTCGTACTTGTTCTTAATAAACATCTCTCTTGTGAATATTGATCTGCTTGGACATGTGTTGGTATTGAATATACGAATTTATCATCATATGATAGTTCTCTGGTGGCTTGCACAAAGTGATCTGGAATTCTTACTTGTCAAAACAATCCATTTTTCTATGTTTGGAAGGCTTTGTAATTTTGCTTCTCAAAGTATCGTTGTTAATTGGAGAAGGTATTCATGATTTGTATGACAAGATCGTCTGCATTTTATATCAAATGCAGTTTCCTTAAATAAACATTAGAAGTGAATTGAAGTATACTTGCAAGGAACTTGATGTGGTGATTGAGTTTCCCAGTTCAATTTTTTTTACGATCCTGTAGTGGTGATGGCTTTAGAATATTGCTTAGCAATAGCAGAATTATGGAAAAAAATATTTATTGACACTTTATATTTTACCAATAATGTGAAAGTCTGTTGTGTTGTACTTCAGACTTGATATGTTAAGAAGTAAGACTGAAGTCTTGAAAGAGGAAACATAACTGGATTTTAATCTTCTAATTTGAAGTGCTAATGGGGAGACTAGATATTGAAGATAACTGGTTCATTTGCCATATATTTTTGTTTATACTTGAGATCTTAACAATGATGGTAGCTGTACTCTGGACTGTTGACTCTAGGAACATCAGGACAAGTTATGTGTAACCCAACATTGCATTAGTACATTAGATTTTTCTTGCTTGGTTTATAAATCTAATACCACCCACTGTTTTTTCATAAACAGGTGGTTACTGGCAGAAGCATCACTGAGATCTGAATCCTGGAACTTGCTTTCAAGAGCTTGAAACAAAGGACTTCTTTCTAATTTGGGCATGGCTAATCGAGGAGCAACAAGACCCAATGGGCCAAATGCTGGAAATAAAATTTGCCAGTTCAAACTAGTACTTTTAGGAGAGTCTGCAGTTGGCAAATCAAGTTTGGTGCTTCGTTTTGTAAAAGGACAGTTTCATGAGTTTCAAGAAAGTACAATTGGAGGTGAGAAAGTTATCCTATTAATTTGTTTCACGTTGAGTTTATATTGTCCTTACCCTTGACAACCTTGAATGTATTGGCCTTTCTAGAATGGGTCATCGACAGCAAGGATCAAATCTGAGCCCTGTGTTTCTAATTGAGAATTGTAACGTTCTAAGCTAATAGCTGTAGTTGGCACAAGGCTGTATTAAACATCCATGTCAAGGGGAGAAATCAAATGTGTGCTTGAACTGCACGGTTTTGAAAAGTGGGCTTGATGTTACATGTTGTTTGTGGGTGGATGTGTGGCTGTTTCAGTTGTGCTGTATGCTTAATGCATACATTAAAGAACGAAGAACTTGGTTTCTATGAAAACAAAGTGGTGCATTTTCCAAAAAGTTTGTGTTGTCATTTATGCATCCTGGCTTTGCTTTTGATTTGGGAGAACTTGCTACATTTCTGAGTGTAACTTTCTTTTGTTAGTAATTGCAGAATTTAATGTGCTGGTTTTCCATTTTGTGACTTCAAACAAAACAGGTGCTGGCTACTAGAATTGGGGGTGAGGGGGTGGAATCTGTTTAACTGTGAACAGATTTTATCCCTTCCCTGGCAGATTTCCTGTTACACTATATATTGAAATTGTTTGTGTTTTGTGCTGTATTTCTCCTTAGGTAAATTTGAACTTACCCTAAAACTACCTAACGGCATACGGACTTAGACAAAATACGGATTTTATGGATTGATAAATATTCTCTAGTAGTCCCTGTTGCTGCTTGTGTGAATCGGTCTGTTTCATTGTAATATTTATGTGAAGCCCATTCAGTGGTCTGTATGTGTCTTTACACGTGAATGGTTGTTGAAATGTAAAAAATACAAAAAACCTACAAAAATAAATACAAGCTGAATTTCATTGCATCTTTTTTTACCCTATTTCTAGAAGTTACATATATTTATTTTGTGTATCTCTTGGCATAAATGGAGAACCACTTTTTTTTTTCCTCCTTTAGCAGTCTTCCTCATGTTCACTTTTGACTTTGTGCATTTTATAATGGCTGTAGGACAGGTGTTAGTGTGAAAGCTTTCTGCATTATCTCATACAGCTATATGATAATGTGGAGACCATTTTCAAAGATCTGTAGTGAACTAGCTTCCCAATATCAATGTGGGTTTTATTTTTTTAAAAAAAGTTAATTTTAAGTGACATTCATTGTTCAAAATCAGTGATCTCCAAATCATTTAACCTCCTCTTGTTTTTTTCATTTAACCTCCTCTTGTTTTTTTCATTTAACCTCCTCTTGTTTTTTCAGTGTCTGGGTAGAACTAGGGATAACCCAAACCCTGTTACACTGTTTAAAATCTGTATGAAGGTAAAACAAGAGCTTAAGTTCAAGTTCAGATGTATGGAGTTTAGTGTAATCTCTATGTTAACATGTGCCTCTTCTGAATAAAATAAAAACAAGTAAGTGCCATATAATACAGCTGAGATATATTAAATGCAGTAATGTTGGGATTCAGAAAAAATGTTCTATAGAGCAGGCTGTCCAACTGTAGGTTGTAGTTGCCGAAGGCATAATTTTCTTTGTATGCAGAAGGGCCTTTTAACAAAGAGAGGCTCATGTGCATTGTGAATCTGAATAACAGCATCTGAAAGAGTGCACTTGGATGGTGGTGGTGTGGTTTTGTCACTTCAGACTAGTGTAGCAATGCCTCTGAGTTGCTTAAGACAAAAGTATGGCTGTTAAGGATGATAGGCTTTCAGATAATTAACACAGCTGATTAATTGTCAATTTATTATGGCCTTGAAAGATAGAAGAAAGTTACCTTGTTTGCGGAAATTAACTGGCATTTTATGATGGTTTAAATGCGCCTTTCAACAAAAGAAGAGGATGCCGTAGAATAAACCTCTTGTTTTAATTCTCTTGTTGAGTACGGCCCTTTGTTTATGGAGTGTAGGAAAGCTCTTGTGTTGAAGAGAATAATGTCTGTAAAAACTTCAAATTCCACTTGTTAATCCTCTTGTCTCTGCCTTGGAGAAGTATAATACTAAGCTGGTTCTGAGAAGGAAGCTCTTCATCTAATGCAGGATGTATGGCTTTTCTCTCTTTATTTTAGTTCTGGGCTGCTTAGGGAGCTACCAAGAGGAGCCTGTTTTACCAGTGCTTTTAATATTTAGTGTTTAGAGAGATTTATGGTGATTTAACATTGGAACATCAAAGTCTTTACCTTCTCCAACCTGCCTGCTCTGTGATGGATGCTAAATCCCCTGAAGCGGGAACACCTGACCACTTAACTAGACAGCTTCTCTAGGTTAGCAAGTGTCCTTTATAAAGCAAGATTGACTTGCTTTTGGTTTACTGTAGTTGAGTTTAAAGTTGCAGCAGTTTTGTAATGATTCATAGGCTGTGATGTCTTGCAGTATGTGGGACAGGGTAACATCCCAGGTATTCAAGGGTTATGGGTCAGTGCCTCTTCAAACATTTGATTTAAATCAGCCATAATCTGTCAGTATGCTTAGTGATGAGAGTCCCCAGTTGAGCCAAGCAGGGGGCTCCTCTTAGCATTTCATCAAGCAGAAGGTCTTTGAAAATTTTGTTGTTGTTTGTTTGTGGAAGGAGACAGGGCAAGCCAGTCCACAGTATTTCACTAAATGTCTGTCATGACTGGAAAAACAACTCCCAAGCATTTATGCTCAATTGCTCAAACTTTCATCTAAATTCTTGGAATTGTTGCCTTCTCTGCAGTGTAAATACTGTAACTGAGCAAACATCGTGACTGTAAAGAAGGTAATCAAGACAGCTGGTCAGACCACTCATAGTTGTGTGCTTATTTTTAAACTTCAAAAGCTAAGGTAGAACAGATGGCTCAAACTCAAAGGGTTAAGAGAACGCAGTAGAAGGAAATCTTACTTTTCAAGGGTTTATTTTCCCAAGAAAATCTTGAGATTTTAGCTTAATTTTTAATATGGGTTTCTATATCACGTGGGTACTCACCTTCGTATTTCTGATGTGTAACTTACTTCTAGTAATGATTTTCCATTCAAATTAACTGAATATGGAATTAGTTACTTACTGTTTTCTGTAATTAGAAGACCATTATTAATGGTAAAGTGTCCAGCTGTAGCGGCAATGGATGCAAGTTTCTCTGAACTTGCATGCTGTCAAAGTTACACTGAAATTAATTCTTGAGATCACTTGCAAAGTCAAAAATAAGGCTGTTTTTAAGAAATAGTTTTTGAGAAGTGATTCTTTCTTCCGTACCCTAAGATACGTAGAGTTGTCAGGAGCTGAAAGGCTTTGAGATACGATTCAAGTAATGTAAATGTGTAGAACTGTAAACATCTGACCTGTTGGATTATAGCATGATGGGATGCTGTTACTGGTACTCTAGTCTGTGCAGCAGGATGAAATTTATCTGGAAGACCTGAGAGAAGGCTTGTGGTTACTCAGGTTCACTATTACAAAAAAAGAAAAAAAGGGAATTCTTTCCAATTACTGCTTTCTTATGTCTTTAACTAGAGGAAAAACTGGTTGATCCACACATAACTGTTATTTAAACAGAGTTACTGTATGCCAGCTAATGCTTGTTTGAGACCTGCTGTATTTTAATAATAGGCTTGAATTGTTTAAGGAAATCACGTTTGCATGTCCGAACATAATTTTATATGAATACAGAGATATAAGCAGACTTCTGTTTTCAGCACCTATGTCTTTTTTGTAGCTGCTTTTCTAACCCAGACCGTATGTCTCGACGATACAACGGTAAAATTTGAAATTTGGGATACAGCTGGGCAAGAGCGGTACCACAGTTTAGCACCCATGTACTACAGAGGAGCACAAGCAGCTATAGTGGTATACGACATTACAAATGAGGTAAGTACTGCCTTAGGGAGACACAAGGGGGGTGTGGAAGTTGGCAGTCTTGCATCGACCTCTCCTTAGTTTTTCTCACTGACTTGTGTGATTCACTTCATTTCATAGAATGATTTGGGCTGGAAGGGACCTTTAAAGGTCATCTAGTCCAGCCCCCTGCCATGGGCAGGGACACCTTCCGCTGTATCAAGTTGCTCATTTCATATTAGACTATGTAATGTTAAATTGTGTCTCTAAATTTTTCTTGCCGAAAGACCATTTCTACAAAGTTTTATGGTATTTTAAAAAATAGAGAAAGCAAGCAAATTCCTTTGTAGAGTGTTTCAAACCCACCTTTAAACCAGTTCAGCAGAATTGCTGTTAAACTGCCACCAGCAGTGTGGTGAGAGTATTTCTGACAATGAAAGACATTATTTAATATTGTATTATTGCAGGTTACAGGTAAGGATTGAAAAAGTAGCACAAGCTATTGAGGCGGAAACCCAAGGTTATTTGATACATTTTTATTTTAGATCAAATAAGCTTCACTTCTTATTTGTCAAATGAGACTTTAAAAACAAACCCCTCAAAAAACCCCAGAAACCCTGTACCATAATGAACAGTGGCCAGTAATTAGAAAGTGTTTTAAGACTCTTTCAATATAGCTGTTCATAAACTTAATTTTTCTAAAGGATAAATGAAAAGTCCCATTTTCTGTCTTAACTACTTCTCTTTCCTTACTCCGACTACATAAAGACCCTTCCTATCTTTACTTACTTTTTCAGCATTATCCCAGCTAAGCACATTGGAGAACGTAAGGTAGGAATGTTTCACTTTAAAAGCTCAGTTGGCAAGTTGGAGTGTGCGTTTGGACAAAGGTAGCAGCCTTGCATTGGCCTTTTGCTTGAAGTATAGATAACAGGGATTGGGATAATAGGTGAGTACAAAAGGATGATAAAACTCAGTTGCATCATTTTGCAATCATTAACAGGAGTCCTTTGCCAGAGCGAAAAATTGGGTCAAAGAACTTCAGCGACAAGCAAGTCCTAACATTGTAATAGCTTTATCAGGAAACAAAGCTGATCTAGCTAACAAAAGAGCTGTGGATTTCCAGGTATGTACATAACTTCTGTTTATAGAAATAGAATTGTGTTGGAATAGAAAGTAAATAAACCTAGGAGGAGCCTCTGTGCATAGCCTAGCTGGTTGTAGAGAGGTCATGCTGTTAATTAGTCTCAGGTGGCATATTTAAACTATACATGCTACTGAAAAATCTTTTTTTCTGTGCAGGTGATATGTAGCAGTAGATTCTTTGAATAATTAAGTTTGACTTTGAGGAATAACTGATTTATTTACATATTTTCAAGGGTAATTGAATTTCTGTTCTGTGATGTGACCTCTTCCTGTCTTCTACCCAAAATTACAATAGCTAGAGTTTCAATGGATGAGATAGCAGTAACTCTCAGTGCAAACCATTTGTTCTGACTTGTCAACAGGAGAATTTTGATTATCATATGATACAGAGTTGATTGATGTGCTTAACTTGCTTATGCCATGCTGTTGAAGCACTCCTCAAGTTTTAGTTGTGATTTTCATGGCATTCTTTTGGTTTAGTGGGTATATCTGCTCTCACAGCCGGTTGATCTCTCCCCCCTCAATGGGATGGGAGAGAGAATAAGAAGTGTAAAAGCAAAGTTGTGATTGAGATAAAGACAGTTTAATAGGTAAAGCAAAAGTCACTCACACAAGCAAAACAAAGCAAGGAATAAGTTCACCACTCCCCCTCAGCAGGCAGGTGTTCAGCCATCTACAGGAAAGCAGGGCTCCATCACACGTAACTGTTACTTGGAAAGATAAACACCGTAACTCCAAACTTCCCACCCTTCCTTATTCTTCCCCCAGCTTTATATGCTCAGCATGACATCATATCGTATGGTATATCCCTTTGGTCAGTTGGGGTCAGCTGTCCCAGTTCTGTTTCCTTCCAGACTTTTGTGCACCCCCAGCCCACTCACTGGTGGGGTGGTGTGAGGAGCAGAAGAGCCCTTGACACTGTGTAAGGCCTGCTCAGCAATAACAGAAACATCCCTGTGTTACCAACACTGTTTCCAGCGCAAATCCAACACGCAGCCCCATACCAGGTCTATGAAGAAAATAACTGTCCCAGCCAAAACCAGCACACTACTGTATTTTATTGTCTAGAAAGTTTAACCAAGTCATCAGAAAATAGCTTCCAAAGCAAACAAAAGCTGCTGCAGGTGGTTCTGGTCCATTAACGATTGCTTGTATTTAAATTAAGGTTTTATTTATTAGTCATCAATTCTCTTACGGTTTTAATATGTATTTGATGTTGCTGTATGAGATACTGCTGTGTTTAATAATGAATCCTTTTGTAACTATAGGAGTTGGGCTGTGAAGGTTAGCAGTGTGTTAGGTATTTTTCTGCCAACAAAGCAGTTTTCTAATTTTATACTTCCATGTCAATTGTAACATAAGGTTTAGTGACAGAAGACCTTTGTGTTTTGTGGAAAATTGTGGTATTTAACAAAAATTTCATACGTGTGTGCAGTTAAAACTTGGTCAGATTTAATTACCACAGTAGCACTACCTTTACTATTTTTTGTACAATTACAATCAATATTTTTCAAATGTTTGGGGTTTTATTAGTGTGAAATTATGAGCTTCTTGCAGGCTGGAGAACCCTTTCTCACTCAAAGCACATTTTACATTTTTAGTTGTGTGTTAATGTGGTGTTTCATATACAGTTACATAGATCTTAGCAGTTGTCACTTGCATACAGGGTGCTGTGGGTGATTATTTTCATCATAGGTATTCTATAGGTAGACTTTTTTGCAGATTGCCTAAAACAGTGTGTTTCAGATCAAAATTTGGACTGAAAAGGGAGATAATATGGCAAGATATTTAATACTGCTTGTTTGTTTTATAATTTAATTTCTGTCAGCATAACAAAACTGTTCTGATCCATCTGACTCAGTGGTTAAATGTTCAAGATAGTTCATAAACTGCCGCCTTTCAAGGGTAATAATAGACTTTCTCACATTTGGCTCTTTCTGGAGCTTATTCATTCTTGCCATCACAGCTACTGTTCTGCAGCAGGGTTGTCTCTTTAATAATTTTTTTTTAATTTATTATGTAATTTTGCCTGAGATTTTTCCATCTGGATATTTTTAAGATGAGTAGGAATTTTTAAGATTGCATTTCTGAATGTTGAACTGCTTGATGGAATTGTAACTTCTTCATAGCTGATGAATAACATGCTGTCACATGAGTGTTTCAACAATCTTTCTTTCAAAATGGTGTAGAAATTGTTCATTAGTAGCTTTAAAAGTATAGTGTGTAATGACTGTGTGGTGTGGTTGTGGGGTTTTCTTTTTTTTTTTAATGGAGCAATGCATTCTTATTTTAACTTCCAGGAAGCACAGGCTTATGCAGATGACAACAGCTTATTGTTCATGGAGACATCTGCCAAAACATCTATGAACGTAAATGAAATATTCATGGCAATTGGTGAGTTTGTGAACAAACTGTGAATTTAAAGGAATTGTTTTCATGAGAAACGTAACATCACAATCTTCATAATCTGAGATCTTATTTTTCACCTAAATTATTTCTGGCACTGAAGTTTCCTTAGGCCCTTTCAGATCCTTTTTGATGTTCAAAAGTCAGATAAACTTACTGTACCTTTTATGAGGCAGTGGTAATTGAAGCTGGAAATGTTTCAAAATGGGAGAATGACAATGGACTTGCTTTAAAAAAAGTCAAGTATTCATTTCAGTCTAAACCAAATATTTTCCTTTGTGTTAGATTTTGTTTGAATTCCAAATGCAGCTATCTGAAATCCAGATGTTGTGCCAAAGATGATAATGTGTGCTTAAATTTGATGTCCAAGTGTAAGTAAAGAACACTTCATGTAAGAAGTAAATTTACTAATGTATTTTTAGCCCAAACATAATGTTGGGGATTTCTGTAAAGATGCTAACTTGTAATAGTTAGTATAAATTACTAAGAAAATCTGTGAATTCCATTGATAGACACAAAATTGTATTTCATTGTTAATAACATTGTGAAAGTGGAGGAAAAGAAAGCATTTCTAGGTTGGTCACTGATCGCTTTGATAAATGTAGTGGCTCTACTACCAGTGAATAGTCATGTGTAGTGTCAAATAACTGTTAAATCTGCCTCATATTTGGTACTACAGTGACCTCTCTCTCCCACTTCTCTTTTGTGAAAAACAGCTTTGCTATCAAAATTAAATGTTTCTAAAGAGCTCTTATCTTCTGCTTTCCAAGTCAGCCAAGCAGAAGGGAATTTGTGGTGTGGTTCAAACTTCCAGCAGGCGCAGATCAAGTGATTACTGTAGCAACACTTGATAACAAGTACATGCTTTGTATTTACTATCAGTGTGGGGCTGGGCTGGGGGGAAACACAACTGCATAAGTGGAAAATATATTTTCTCATAAGTGTTCAAGATGGACTTGTGTTTAATGATACAGAAATGCTCAATTTCACTGTTCCGGCAAAATTTTTCAATTAACTTGTTTAAAGGTGCAGTTCTGATTGTATTAAGGAAAAAAAAAAAAAAAGAAAAATTAATCCCTAAAATCTGATAACTTTTTTTAATTTGTCTTATCAACAGTAGTTCTTACATCTCCATATTTTAATGAAGTATACAAAGTAAATTTGAAAAAAACAATGTCCTGTTAGTACCTGGGTGTATTGTCTGAAGGTTGGTTGTCCATGTGAGTATTCTTTCACATTGATGGGTGAAATTCAGCTTTGTCAGTGCATCAGAACAAGATCTCTGCAGCAATGGACCCTGAAAAGAAGTCTTGGCAAAGACAGAAGTATGGCATGGAACTTGGACCCACCTTCTGCATAGTATGGGTGCAATTGGCAGGGACCATGTATAAATATGATCTTCAAAATAGGAGAAAAATGAGCGCATGGACAGAATTGAGGGATGCAAGCTAGAGGTGCTTGTGAACTGACTGCTTTAGAGCTCATTCAGAACTTCTGGTAAAAACAGTTTGTGTTAAATTACAGTTCTAGGATGTATGTAGAGTTCAAAATGACAGTGTTCTGAAGGCATTTGTCTGCTGGTGCTTTGTCCCTTTGTGCTGACTCAGCAGCTTAGGGCCATATGAACTCTTGGCTTCTAGTATAGAATCATAGAACAGCCCAAGTTGGAAGGGATCTTGAAAGACCATCTGGTCCAAACTTTTGTGGGAAAGGGAGCCTGGGTGAAATTACCTATCCTCTTGAAATTATCTAACCCAATAGCACATATTGTTGGTGTGTATTCTGCTGGTTTTTTGGCTGTTACACTTATATGTCATTCCTTTTAGGAAAAGTTGTACTTCAAAAAGCTAGCCAAAGAGATTTTTTTGGCATTGAAGCACGCAGCCAAAATATAGAACAGGGATGGTTTTGGGGTCCTCGTAACAAGGGCAAGACAGCCTCACAGAAGTCCATTTATGTAGAACCTAGCTTTCTCTCCATCAGAAAACTGGTAGGAGGAGCTACTGCTCAGAGGGGTAACGTTTGTCACCCTTATTTCTCGTGTCAGGACTGGGGTGGTACCCTGGAGCTACAAGGACAACAAAGACATTCTCACAGTTAATTGACTCATAAGAGCTGGAAGGAAGAGGCAGCTTGGAGGGGAAAAAAAAAAAAAAAAGAGAGAAGAGATTTGATCTAGTGCTGAAGGCCATTTTATGTGCTGTATACATGTAGTTGTTCTGTATAGATAGGTGGGCAGTAGTTTGACCCATTTCTGTCTGGTTTGTGCCTTTTCAATCTTTGTGTCTTCTAGCAGTAACATCCTGATCTTAAAGCCTGTTCTGTGTAGGTGGATTCCCACAAGAGCCCTCACTGGTGTAGCATACCTGTGCAGATACATTTTACTGCTCAAGTTACTAATGCATTTCACTCTTGAAAATCATAGATAAGGTAGTTACTCATTAAGAAGTTAAATGTCTTAACTTCTTTTGTTACCAACACACTGAATCAAATCAGATTTTACAGTGATTATATTGATATGCTTATAGAGTAATAAAGTGTTAAACCGTTGTGTACTCAGGTGATTTAATCTTTGTATAATCTCAGTTTTAACTCTTATTTCTTGTTGATTTTATAGCAAAAAAACTACCCAAGAATGAACCACAGAATACAGGAGCCAATTCTGCCCGAGGAAGAGGAGTAGACCTTACTGAACCCACGCAACCACCCAAGAGTCAATGTTGTAGTAACTAAAACATCAATTGCTTTAAACTGTTCTGAATATTCTTCTGCTTCCTAACTGTTAATAACCATGGAATTGGAGTGCTTAACCTGGCCCAGTACAGCTTCCAAACAGTGAAGAGACTTATGATAATAGTCAAGTTCATGATACAGAGGGGTTTTTTTTTGACCTAAAATTTTAACATGCTTGTATCCACCACTGGCTGCAATGTTTCAGCAGTAGAGGAGAGGCGGAAGTGGAATAAACTTCCTTCAGTTGAAAGCTTTTAAAAATCACTTACCATTAGGGGTGTAGAAGAACTACTTTTTGTGGACCTAATTGGCCAGTTCCTGTAGCCTCAATACTGATTACTGTTCTAATAAATAGAATTGGGACTTTTCAGAATTCTCAGTTGTTCTTTAAAACCGTTTTAGAAACAGGGTCTAAAAATTACTTAAACTTATTGACAGTATTGATGCAACTGGTTGTTTCTGCAGGTATCTACTCTTTAGTTACACATTCCATAGTTTAATAACTTAAAATTGTTAATGCAAGTATTATTTGTAATTAAGAACCCTATGCTGGCAGGGAAGTGGAGTGTTAGTTGGTACACTGTATGTAAATTATATCAACCCAGTTAGTTATCTAAATGAATTAGTGATAAATCAAGTGAAACTTAATTTCTGATCTGTTCAGAGGGTACAGACTGATAAATGCAACTTTACAATTTAAGATTATTTTGTTTTCCTCTACAAACTGTAGGAGCTCTTCAAGTAAAACCACCACAAACTCAGTGTCTCTGACTTCTTTCTTGGTTTTGATCATTGCTGGCCATCACAGTTTGTTTTTCCCCTAAGGAAAAAAATAGTGCACTAACGATTATGTACAACCAACTTGATTTTAAATTTGGATATTAATGTACTGTAAATAGGTACTCTGCATTGTAGTCTACATTTGTTTAATACTTTCTTTAATATTTAAGAGTTGCTTAAAGGTATACAAAATGTACAGTTACTTAAAGCTAACTTTCTTCCTCTCTAATCAAAGGGGGTTCTAAGTTCTTCCTTTATGGCTAGAACAGTAATAAATGATGCTCCTGTATCTGTAACATAAGTACTGCTGTCTGTCAGTAATGAACTTTGCAACTTTGTTTTCCAAAGTACATTTTATTTTGATCTGTCCAGTATATTGCACTAATTCTTTTAGTTATTTTCATTATATGAAATCTACCAAGTGTGTCAGAAGAGATGAATTAGTCTATTTAAATGTTGAACTGATAGCAGAAACTTACTTGTGCAGATTTTAAATTTGCGGTAATCTGGGTTTAGCAAGGAAAATGACAGTTCACCAGTGTTTAGTTTTATATTGAGGTGCTCAGGTTTGAATAAAGTGGTTTAAGAGAAAATGATTTTTTTTTGATTACTGTTTCTTACTGAGTTTCAGAAGGTTTTATTGCATTTGCACAGTTCCAGGCAAGATTTCCAATTTACTGTATGGGTCAGCATTTAAGATGTTTACAAGTAAATTCATGACGCAGCTAAATATAAGCTGGTACTATATGTACTGTGGCACTCCAGTTATCCTATGATAAATTTTTAAATGTTGAGGTAATTTGGTATCTTACTGCATCCGTTTAGAAGTACAGTCAAAACCGTAATATTATCTCTGGAACCTGCAGCTAATGCAGCCTTTACCAGCTGCTCACTGATGTAGTGTGCTGCCTTGTCATAGAGGGTCTCGGAGGTGGCTCTGCCTGTTCCTGCAGTTTGTGATTCACAATTGCTCAGGTGTGTTTTTGCATCCTCTTCAGACTGTGGTGATACAGTCTTGAGCAGTTCTTGACCAGTGTAACTTGCAGGTTTGTCACAAAATACCTTGGAGTCCACTTCTTCTACCAGTTGTGGACCTGAGTCATCATCAGATAGACATGCTTTTGTGTCTCTTGGGGGCTGTTTCACGTCTTCAGGCCCTACTGCCAGTACATTCTTCAGCAGCTGTTGATGGGTGTAACTTGGACCTGTCGCATGGAAAGTGTCAGTGTCTGTTTCTTCTTGCTCTGCAGTCTGTGACTGTGGCTGAAAACTGTCACATAGGTAAACTTTCCTGTCCTCAAACTGTTTCAGTTCTTCAGAGCTACCTTGTGTCCTGGAATTGGGCTGGTTTCTCTCTCTGTTTTGTGAATTTTCATCGTTGTTACTGAAAAGAGGCAGTTCTGGATCAGCTTGATTTTTGTGGTCATCAGTTTCCTTAGGAACTCCATCTTCTCTTTGCAAATCGTTCTTCCTGGAACATTTTGGCTTATTTTGTTTCAGGTTGTCTTTTGAGTCGGTGAGAAGAATGTCTTTATTGGAATACGGTATCTCTGTTCCATCTTGCAGATCACTAATACCCTTTGGGTCATTTAAGTTCTCTCCAGTGAGGGGCATCAAGTACTGGCACTTAGACGGAGAAGGCCCATGTTGCTGGACACACTCGGGCGTTCTCAGGTAACGAGTGAATGTTGTTAGTGTTAATGCAAGTACTTCATTGTAATCCAAAGCTTCCCAAAGCCCATTAGAAGCTAAAATAAGAAACTGACAGGTATCGTCGATAGGGACAGATACAGTGTGAGGCACAGGTATAACAGATCTTTTCAGTACTGGATCTCCGTGATGCCCCAGGCCCCTTGTCGTCCTCAGGTACCCCTCTACTAGTCCGTCTGGTTCATGAGTGCTGATCTTGCCACCATTCCTAAGTACGCGTCTTCTCTCGCTGACATTAGAAGTGCTGTGCTCTTCTGAGAGGAAGTGACCCTTTCCATTTTTATATAAGACTGCATGTGCATTACCTAAAATTGAAATAAGATCATATTTTGCATTATAGTGTACTGAATTTTTTTAAGATATTGCTGTTGCATTAACATTTAGCCTTTTGCTGAGGGCTGGGAAAAAAAACTGAGATCGTAGTTCAGTTATCAGTTATCAGTTTATAACTCAATTATCAATTGAATAACGTAGTTTATTCAATTAATTATCAGTTATTATTCAATTATCAATTACTGTAGTTCAGTTATCACACAGGCAACAGTGTGTCCATCAGTCAATCCGGTTCTATTTTACAGCAAAGTTTTCTGTGTTGGTTTTTTTCCTTCCCAATATTCAGAAGACTATTCCATAACCTTATTCTTCTGACTGCAACCAAACTCTTATGAGGGGTCTTAAGTGACATTTCATTCAGCCTAAAGTGCAGTCTGATAGAACTGTTGCACTTTGGTTTTTAAGCAGGAGTGCTTTTCTCAAATACTTTTCTTCCCTAGGAGTGTGTGCTTTCAAAATATTGTGGCTGAATGAACTCATCAAGAAATTTCAGATTCAGTCTATTTTTAGCAGTATAAAACTTCTAGTTCCTGAAAATAATTTGGATATCGTTTAGAATTTACAGTTTACTAACGTGATGCCTTTAAGTCTTCCTCAGTTAAAGGACCAAGAGTTCTCACAGTCATCATAAGAAGTCAAGGACTAACTTCTTTCCTTTGGTAGGAATATATACTTTACCTTTCCCTCAACACTTGCAAAATCTGGAGGGTGAGAACGATGTGTTAGGAATTGCAATGCTGCAGGTGACTAATCTTGTCAAACCTGAATGCAGAGTGCGAAGGAAAGCAGCTCTGAAGCAGTGATGAATTGTTTGATGTGCTCTATGGCTACGCTGGGAGATGACCACTTTTTGTGCTGGAGGAGGTTATTGCTCTGCTCCCCTATGTTGACATACGGGCAAAAGTGATGGCTTGCAGAAGGAACTTAGTGGGATGGTAGCTTTCCAGGCACTAAGCTGGCTGCAGTGTGTTCATTTGTGTTGCATTTTTTAAATCCTCGACCTGGGCTAGAGCATATATCTCTCTAAAGTGTTAATAAGTAGGTACTGCTGATGCAGTAGTTGTATTTCTTTGGCATTATTGGCATTGTCTAGTGTAGGAGACAGCCAGGTGTAGTCTCTGTGAAGGCAGATTTTTATAGAAGGTGATTCAGAATGAAGGATGCATCTTTGGTTATAGAATGTGGATGCCTTAAGTTATGCTTTGTGAATGTTTGCTTGTGCTTGCTCCCTCCTTCATCTGATGTCTCTGGAGAGCTAGGAGACCGTCTAAAATCTCCTTTGAACCCTTGGAGTGAGACCAGCAGTAAGCCTAACAAAGGGCATAATATAACCCACGTGGAACAATTTGACTGCAAGAAAGAGAAAAATCTAGTCACTTTTTGGATGCAAATGTCTTGTCTGCAAACCAGAGACGCAGGGCCTGTCATTGTGGGACTAAATGAAGAAGACAAAGCTGGCCAGTGCCAGAGTCTGCTGCTCCGCATATCTGACCACCCAGTTGCCTGCCTGGTGCTGAAGGCACGTGTCTGCACTTCTGTAAGAACATATTCGTGGGGGGAGAATGAAGGTCGATGTTGTGCAAATCTTTTTCTTTGATGTGATACATTTGGTGGAAAATGAAGTGTATGAGGTTAAATAAATGTGTATTTAGCAGTGGTTCAAAAATGTGAACTTTAATCATAAAAGGCTTAAAGTACCTGATCAACTTGAAGCCTTATCTCATTAACAGAGCTTGGGTTAACAGTATCTTTAAATGCATAAAACCTCAGTCTGGGAGGGTAGGATGGAGGCAGGTAACTAGAACCAGAAAGATTCGGTGAATTCTCTACCAAATTTTCATGCCTTCGTCTTGCCTCTCAAGCTCATTGTAATAAAAATGGGTTTCCTCCCCAGTAAGCTGAAGACAGATGCCTCTGAAAACATAACAGTCATTATGAGAGGAAGGGAGAGGTGGGGACAGACCACAATTACTTAGCATCAGTGCATGGTCAAGTTGGTTTATGGTGTTCCTCAGACTGGCAGAGGGTTGCATATTGTTGTTAAGAAAAACCCCTTTTTTAAAAATCTGGGATCAGCTTTTCCAAATGTGGAATATTACTTTTCTGAGGGGAAAAAAAAAAGCAGCTTCTCAGTTTTCCCTCTTCCTACTGCTCTTGACCCTCTTGATGAGCTTCAGTCAGATTTCATATGAAGAAGTCTTACAAGTTTTGTGAATATACTCATCGGAGGAGGAAAGAGGGCCCCTGTTGGTGGAAGGTTGGAGTGTTAGCACACTCCTTACTAATGCTAGGGAGAGTGATAGAAAAGTATTACAGTGCTGGGCGTGTGCTTCAAGCAAAGATGTAAGACACTAGAGAACGCAACGGTGGACACAAATCTATTTGAAACAGCTTTTTTTATATAATTCTGCTTGTGTACTCCTTTATTGGAAAGCAAGCATCTTGCTTGTAATCTTAACTGTCTTACGTATACAAGAGATCTTAACTGGTAACAGAAATGGCCAAGTGGGAAGATAGAAGGAGTTGCTAAGAACTGCAAGAGCTTTGATTAGTGTTTCCTGCAGCAGGACTGGGTGGAGAAGCATTAGGAATGTATCGGTGGTTTTGATTGTAATTAGTAACTCATTTTCTACACGACAGAAAGGCAAAGCAGAGCTCTTCTTCAGAAGGAAACAGGTCTGAACAGGTCTTCCATAGCAGCAGTAAATAACAACAAATTCCTGTTTCAGAAATTAATAATTCAGATGATCTCCACAGATCATGTTTTCAGTTTGCTGTAGCAAAATATGGTGGCACTTCAGTGAAACAAATGGATAAAAATAGTATCTTAAGCATGTTTCATTGACACAAGGGATTTAGCAGATCTAAAATGAGAAGATTTGTGGTTGCCTGCCCTAAAATGATGATACCTTAAAACTCTTGATTAAAAATAAATAAAGCAACCTTACTACTCTCACAGAGGTCACTTGTGTATTATGGAATGTTTCCTAACTGCGTATTTCACATTAGTAAACTGACTACTACTTTAACTCAAATATCATATTGAAGCTACTTATCTAATAAGCTGCTTGTCTGATACCAGCATCAGTTGCAAGGGAGTTTATCATGTCTCCTTCACACTGTCAAGTTAAAGCAATTGCTGCTTTTTATCTCCAGCTATCTACTGCCAATAAATAGCTGGATAATCTTATTTTTGCTCTTTTTACCACGTGGAGAAAAAAAAGATAATCCTGGTATGGAATGTACATACCTATATTAGCAATATGCAGTAGCCCACCAACACCTTTGGCTGTCCTGGCTAATGGACTGCGTGTGTTGTTCTCAAAATGTTGGTTTTCTTCCTCCTCAGTGCCATCTGTCTCTTCAGTGGGGATTCTTTCTACTAAACAGGTAACAGCTGAACAGCCACTCCAGCGAACTTTGGAAACCTCATTCCTTCCCAGTCGTAAGAGTCTATCCATCCTCCAAAAGGACTTGGCATATGCTTTGTGAATCCATTCGTAAGTATTGGTCTTGTTGGTCCCGTCATTGCTTGGTTTATCAGAGAAAATCTTCTCTTTCTCCCTGTAATCTGCCTTGATTACTGTGGCAAAAGAATCTAGAATTTGCTGTTCTTCCTTACTCTTTTTGTAGGAGGAATCCGTTTGAGCAAGCTGGTCAAGAAATAAGTGGAAGCTCTGCTGCAACCGTTTCTGCAGCTGTCACACCATGAGAGCCGTCAACTAACCCCAGAAAACATGTATCTGACCTATTTCCATAGTTGTTGAGCACAATAAATCTGTCTTCCATGTCTCCTTGCCATGTGGAATTTTTATCTTGGCAAATTGATAATGCTTTTATTAAAGAATTATTTACTTTCTCAAAAGTACTAGGATTGTTAATATTGGCAAGATCACAATTTGATGTAGGAGTGTGATTATCCATAAGGAATTCAAACGAATGATCTATCTTCTGCCTATAAGTCTCAGAATATTTGGGAATCTTAGTCAATTTTGAAATTAGTTTCTGTCTTTGAGCTAAAAGTGTTTGTTGTCAGTCTCTGTTTGTGAGCTGTCAAAGCCTAGCAAAGTTAGGGCTTTGTGGGTTTTCTTATGATGAAGAAGGTGGTGTGGATATATTGTGTCATGAACGATATATTCTTGTACCTGGTGAGTTATCGGTCATTTTTTTCCTCCTTGAGAGTCAGTGCATAACCCTGTGCCTTCACAGAGTTAAGGCTGTAAATACAAAGCGGTCTATCCTCAGCTTTCCTGTATGTGTTCATCACTTTCCAGGCATCATAGTGGAGTGTAATTCCTATTTGCATGTTCAACATGAAGATTAAAAGAATCTGCTAATCTTGCATGGGAGATATAAAACAGGGCCAGCAGCACTGGTGTATCTTTTCAATCAAATCTCACTCTCATTGCTGTCAGTTTTAGTTGTGAGCCCTTTAGGAGTCAGCTGCAGAAAAATGAAATTACTTTACATCATTGTATTTAGGCACACAGGAGATGATGGAATAGTCTCCACATAAATGTAACTTGTTCTTCTTGCTTATGAGAACTAGATTTTGCAATGTAGGATGGATTTTGAATGCGTCGGTTCCTAAATGGAAAAAGGATAATATTAATCAAATGGACCAAGCAGTGTGTGGGAGCTTTTAGGTCTGTGGGAAGCAGCCCTGTTCCTGGAACTGCGAGACCTGTGAGGAGCAACAGCATGTGCCTGCTGTATTCTCCAGCTGTTGGGATGGAAGGAGAGACGCACATTGCAACAGAGCTTGCGGAAAAGCAACGAGGCTGAAAACGTGGCCGGGAGGCCAGGTACTGCAAGGACATAGGGCCTAATCAGCACAAGACACTCTGCCCGTTCCCCCCAGCCAAAGCCGAACTCTCCCTTCTGTCCCCGTGAGCTTCCTTTCTCCTACTTATGCTCCTTGCTCCAGCCTTCCTCTTCAGCCCAGTCTCTCTCCCCTGATTCTTGTTCCTCGATGCTGTGTTACCTCCTGGGACTCTCCGCACTCCCATGCCTACGTTCTCTTGAATATCTGTTTACACATGCCGCTCCTACTGCTAGCGATGGGGATATGTGCATGTAAAGACACTGTTGGTCTTCTGCTGTTACTAGCAAAGGGAGTACTGAGAGCCAGGACAAAATTGGAGACTCTTTAGGTCTGGCAGCTGGTGCTGCAAACCCAAAGGTCAGAGCTGTAGAGCAAGTCCTAGTGAGGCACTCCCTGACAGAGGCCAGCTGCTGCAGAGGGGCTGCCTGAGTTCAGCACCCACTGCACGGCATCAGCAAGCTGAGGCTGCTTTTTAAATATTCTGACTTGCTCTGATTTGGGTATATTTACAAGAATGATAAAAGGTTGCACCATGGATGCAATCTCAGCTGCATTTCCAAGCCCTAGTTTAAAACCTTATGATCTTGGAGTTTATCAGGTATTAGAATTTTGGTTTAATACAAGCAAAACTGTGTATTTTTCAAATCATGTTCTCAGAAATAGCTAAACCATATTACCTGGAGCTTTTTCAATTGATTCTGCTTCAGGTGTGGAAGATTTCAGTATGAACAGTTAATATCCAGCAGAGTTTTAAGTCACTGAGAGGTGTGAGGTGACCCTATTTGTAGCAGCACAAATCTGCCTATAATCTGAAAGGGGTAAGAAAACAACATACAGAGGAAATACCAGTATTTCTTAGGCAGCAGATGGAATCAAAATTGCTCGACTGGCTGCTGTGTCCTATAAAATGATGTTATGCAAGCAGCTGTAAGGCTTACCTGCACATCTTTTCCTAGATCAGCACATGATATCCATGCACAGGCACCATAACAACACAAAATCCTGGCTCAGATTGCCAGCCTATACATCATCTGTCTACTAATTCTGAAAGCATAAATGTTTGTTTACATTTATTAAGTTAATGCAGCTTATTTAGTGTTTATGTGTGTTTGGATGAGAAATGCTAGACAAAAATGCATATATACGAGGTTTCTCTTGCGCACTCTCTTCTGAGATTTTTGACTTTCCGTGACCGTTGTGAAGTGCTGTTAATCCACCACCAAGGCAAAGAGCAGTGGTTTACCAGCACTGATATCCCACAGCAGCATTACAAGCGTAGCCTTTGGTAATTTCATCCTGCTTTGACCTCAGCCATTTTTCTGGGTCTCTCTCTTTAAATTTGATACAGCCATAACTTAAAGCAACTATTTTGCAACTCTCGTCTCTTCCAGGATTTCAGCTGGGAAGTACATTTTCTTCTCTCTCGTTATTTCTGTTCATTACTTCTGGGTTATAAGCATTTCCATGATCTGTTTTTCAAAGCATGCACTTTTTTTTTCCTGTGGTGACTGTTGTTCGATGAAATTCCTTCAACTGTTTGAGAATTACAGGAGCATTAAAAGACGAAGCCCCAATGTCCCCCAGCTCCCATTAATACATCTTAAAGAATCAAATGCCTCTGATCAGCTGAAGCAGATTTTAAAATCTTATAGTCAATTGTAATGCTAATTTTTATAATATGATCTCTTCAGTAGAAGGTGATACCACTTTAAAAACCCTTATGACACTGGTGTACCTTGTCCTTGGAGAGGCAAGCTTGCAGGTGACTACAGCTCTCAATCCTCTGTAGGACCAGTTTATGGGAAAGTCCATCTCTCCGCAAGAGGTGAGATCAGGCTCCTCTAGAAATGCTGCACCACTTCAGTGGGGCAAGATAAGGAGGCATGTGATTAAAATATTAGGGAAAAGTATGCTTGCACAGATCCCTGTTCCTTTATTCTGCATAGTTAGGATTTGAAACCAGGAGATCACAAGGTTTTTCACTGCTATCATCATGGTGATGCATTCAGGTGTGAGAAAAATTACGACTAATATATACAGAAAATCTGGTAAGATGCTTTGTGTCAACCTTGTAAATATGAGCCCATTTTACACTTAGAGTATATAGAAGCCATTGGATTAGAGACAGGAAACTGAAAACTTTCAACAAAATGTGAGTTTGACCTCAGTAAACTTAATTTGTAACAAACATACTTTATAGATGTTTATATCTCTGTAAGTGCTAACAAATCACAATTTCAGAGCACTAAAACAGTCCCACTTTATTACAGTGTGTAAATAACCAGGATAATGTGTATAGTAACTCATGTAGAACAACAAGCAAGATATGCTGCGACTCTTCAGTTGCAATCATTTTGCTCATAATTATTGCAAGGGCAGCCCTGATGTTAATTTTTTTTTATAGTATGCAGACGCTGTTCACGTTAATAGCGGAAAACCTTGTAAAAATGAAATTAAACAGGAAACATTTCCTTTGTTGATCTCTTACAAAGTGAAAAGGTTAGTCTGTATTTCCTTCTCTCCTTGCATTTACCCCATCAGGAACAGATAGAGACTCTCAAGTTTTTTGCTGTCAGATTAAAGGATAACGGTGAGATACTGACAGAACAATACGGGGAGCTAAAGCACTCTCAGCCTCAGAGAGTGAAAGATAAATTCAGCTTTCTAGCTCACTGCAGTTTCCCTGTGCCTATTTAAGGAGCCAAAACTCTGCACTGTTTAATGTTCTGAGCTGAAAATAGAAGCAGATAAATATATATTTTT